>NW_013541531.1:420958-444624 GCF_000499545.2 Eimeria tenella
GCAGCAGCAGCAGCAGCAGCAGCAGCGCGCTGCTGCTGGCACACAGGGCGGCAGACGCCCCAGGAAAAAGCCGCAGCAGCAGCGCCAGCAGCAGACGCAGCAGCAAGATGCAGCAGCAGACACGCCAGAAACCCCAGAGCAAAGCAACCCGCAAACGCCAACAGCAACTGTAGATTCGCAGCAGCAGCAGGCAGACGACGAGACGCAGACGCAGCAAGACTCCCAGCAGCAGCAGCAGCAGCAAGGCGCTGCTGCTGCTGCCCCCGGCACTATCCGCCGCAGCCAGGGCTTCCTGCAGTTCTGTGCCGAGCTCTCACAAACAGCAGCAGCAGCAGCTGCTGCCAGCTGCGTGCAGGCGTGCAGCGCGAGCAGCGAGGGCAGCAACGCAGCAGCAACAGCAGCAGCAACTGCAGCAGCAACAACAGCAGCTCTGGAGGCAGCAGGGAGCGCGCCATACTGGGAGTGGGAGGAGATCGGGGGCGAAGACGACTTAGCAGGAGGCGCAGCAGCGGCAGCAGCAGCACCGGCAGCAGCAGCAGCAGCAGCAACAGCGCCAGACCCCATGCAGCGGCTGCTGCAGCGGCTCTTCGTGCTGCTGGGACGCAAGTCAGGGCCCCCCATGAGAGCAGCAAGGTCTGTCCGCCGGCTGCTGCAGGATAAAGGAGAAGCAGAATTGCTGCTGCCTCTGAGGCCTTTTGCTGAATCTTCAGAAGGGCCCACGGATTGGGCCCACCTCAAGCCGCTGCAGGTGCACTTGCTGCTGCTGCTGCTGCTGCTGCTGCTTGTTGCTGCCTGCTGCAGCTGCCTGCTGCTATCAGCTGTGCCTGCTTGCTGCTGCCTGCTGAAGCTGCCTTCTGCTGCTGCCTGTTTTACATGCTTCAGCCGCTGCTGCAGCTGCTTGTTGCTGCTGGAGCTACTGCCGTTGCTGCTGCTGCTGCAGCCAGCGCCCGAACAGGATTGTGTTGCTGCTGGCTGCTGCTGCTTTTGCTGCAGCGTCTTCGCTTCCTGCGTGCGCTGATCTCGCTGGTTTTGTCAGAAAGCCCCCAAATCGCGCGGGTGAGGCAACTCACTAGCTAGCTAGCTAGCTAGCTAGCCAGCTAACTAGCTAGCTTGTTCGTCGATTAGCCATACGGCCAGCTAGCTAGCCCCACTACATAGCTAGCTGGCATAGTAGCTCACTATTTAGCTAGCTGGAGTGCTAGCTGGCTGCGTGGCTAGCTAGCAAAATGGCTCACTGCTTTGCTAGCTAGATAGCTAGCTCACTACTTGGCTAGCTGGCTAACTAGCTCGCTGTTTAGCTAGCCAGCTTGCTAGCTCACTACTGTCTAGCTAGCTAGCTAGATAGCTAGCTGTCTAGCTGGCTAGCTAGCTAGCTACGCCAGTGGGGCCTAACGGCTGGGCCGTAGCTCTAGCTGGCAAGGGGCCTTCCGGCGAAGGGGGCTTACTACGTGTCTGCCCGTTGGCTAGCCATCCAGTTCTGTCCGTTTGCTGCTGCTGCCGCTGCTGCTGCTGCTGCTGCTGCTGCAGTACGTAGGAGAGGCAGCACCCGAGGGCTTTGGCTGCGACGCGCTCGTGGGAGAAGACGGGGCGGGCCATCTCTATTGGCTAGTCACGCAGCAGGGGGACCCTGCGGCCTTCAAGCTCTACAGGGTGAGTGCTGCTGCTGCTGCTGCTGCTGCTGCTGCTGCTGCTGCTGTGGCGCCTTCGGGTGGGTTGTGCTGCTGCTGCTGCGGCGGCAGCAGCCGCTGCTGCTGAGCTGTAGCCTTTGCTGCCGGCCCTAGTGGTGGTTAAGTGGCTAGCTAGCTAGCCACTCACTTGCTGCCCAGCTAGCCACCAGCTAGCCAGCTAGCCACCAGCTAGCCAGCTAGCCAGCTAGCCACCCAGCTAGCTAGCTAGCTAGGTAGCTGCTGCTCCTGCTGCCCAGCTAGCCAGCTAGCTAGCCAGCTAGCCACCCAGCTAGCTAGCTAGCTAGCTAGCTAGCTAGCTAGCTGCTGCTCCTGTGGGCACTTGCTGCGAGCAGGAAGAAGTCAGCCAGCGGCGGTACGAATTGCTGAGTGAGGACTTGCCGTCGCTAGAGTCCATAGCGACGAGCCTAGAAGCAGTAAGCCGCTGCTGCTGCTGCTGCTGTTGCTGCTGCGCCCGCTGTCGCTTGTATTAGCGCTGTTGATGATCCCGCTGCTGCTGCTGCTGCTTCCGGTGTCTGCTGCTGCAGCAGGCGGCAGCGGCATGCGAAGTCCTGTTTCTGCTGCCAAAGCTTCTGCACTTGTGCTGCAGTTAAGGCTTTTGTGTTTTGCTGTTTGCTGCTTCCTCAGGAGGAGGGGATGGCGGACTTGGCGCAGCAGCTGCTGCAGCAGCACCAGCTGCTGCTGCAGCAGCAGCGGCAGCGCAGCAGAGAAGAGAGACGCCGGAAGGCCGTGGAAAGGCAGCTGGAGACGGCCCAGTGGGGCGTCGTCACGGGTTTGTCTTGCTGCTGCTGTTGCTGCTGCTGCTGTGGTTCTTGGTGCTTCTTTTGCTCCTGTTGCTGCTACTGCGGTGCTGCTGAGGCTGCTGCTGAGGCTGCTGCTGCTGTACCATCCTGTCCGCGTTCCCCCTCCTGGGCATCACTGGCTGCGTCTGCTGCTGCTGCTGCTGCAGGGCGTCGGGAGCGGAAGCCAGTGAACTACCTGGAAGTTGAGGGCGAGCTCGAAGAGAGCAGCAGCAAACCGATCAACACAGCAGCAACGCGGGAGGAGCGGTGGCGAGCGCGACTGGAGAGGAAGGCAAGTGCCTACTTGGCTAGCTAGCCAGCTAGCTAGCTCGCCAGCTAGCTACCTGGCTAGCTAGCTGGTTAGCTAGCGGGCTAACTGGCAGGCTAGCTAGCTGACTAGCTAGGCGCAGCTGCTCCAAAGAGCAGATAACTAAAGAGCCGCCTTAGCCTTAAACATACTTCTAGCTAGCTAGCTAGCTAGCTAGCTAGAATCGAGCAAGTAGCAAGCTGGCTGCCTGCAGCTGCCCTTGAGGCAGGTAGCTGTAGAGCCCTTTGAATAGCTCTTTTGTGCGTCTTTCCAGTTAGCTAGCTAGCTAGCCTGCGGCGGAAGCCAGGATGATGCATGCGCTTTGCCGCTGCTGTTTGCTGTTGCTGCTTGCTGCAGGTATCGGAGATGGACGCAGAGCAGCAGGAGGCGGCGCTGCAGCAGCCGGCAGAAGAGGAGCAGCAGCAGCAGCAGCAGGTGCTGCTGCAGTCGCCAGCAGCAGCAAGTACGGGCTCCCGCTCGAGGAGGTCTGAGAAGCGAACCGAAGGCAACAGCCGCAGCAGAGTCCGCCAGTCGCAGCAGCAGCAGCAGCAGCAGAGCAGCACCCGTCACCAGCGTGCGAGCGCAGCAGCAGCAGCAGCAGCAAGTCCTGCTGCTGCTGACGGCGACGCAGCTGCATCAGCTTTAGAAGGGCACCGGCTGCGGCTGCAAAACTACGAGCAGCAGCAGCTGCTGCTGCAGCAGCAGCGGGAGAACGTGCGCAGGAGAATGCTGCTGACGCAGAAGCAGCTTGCGGCGCTGCAGCAGCAGATACACCTCAGCCCAGTGGAGCTGCAGGCGCAAACAGCAGCATTGCAGCGGCAAATGGCGGAGGAGCAGCAGCAGCAGCAAACAATTGACCAAGAGTTCGCTGCGCTGCAGCTGCGAATCGGAGAGCTGACAGAGTCCCTTGCTGCTGCTGCTGCTGCTGGGGGCGCTGCAGTGAGTCCCGCACCGTTCAAAGCAGCAGAACGCACGCAGCAGCAGCTGCTGACCCCGGAAGCAAGCAGCAGCAGCAGCAGCAGCTGCTGCACAGGAAACGGCGACATTCAAAGGGCCACTGCTGCGGCGCAGCAGCAATTGCATGCAGCAGAAGACACACTGCAGCAGGCTCCTGCTGCCCCACACTTAGCAGCAGCAGCAGCAGCAGCACTTGGTGCTGCTGTTCCTGCAGCGCCGCAGCAGCAACAACAGGCACTTCCTAGTGCCGCAGCAACAAACTTGTCACAACAACAGCAGCAGCAGCAGCAGCCAGATGTGGCTACAGGCAGCGAGGTTTTTTCTAGCGTAACTTGCAATGGGGTGCTGCGGCGGATGCAGCCGGATCTGGCGGGGCAGCAAATACAGCAGCAGCAGCCGCAGCAGCATCACTTAGTGTTGCCGCAGCAGCAGGACCTGCTGCTGCGAGAGCAGCAGCAATTGCTGCAGCAAGCCGCAATGGCCCAACTTGACGAAATGAAGCAAAATGCAGGGCAGCAGCAACAACAGGAACAGCAACAGTTGCAGCAGCAGCTGCAGCAGCAGCATCAGGAGCAGCAGGCGCTTGTGAATAGTGATGAGGGCCGCCTTGCAGCAGAAGGCGCAGCTTGAGGCTGTAGTCACATCTGGGGTTTGTAGCAGCAGCAGCAGCAGCAGGAACAGCAGCAGCAGCAGCAGCAGCAACCAGCAGCGCCGTTGTGTGCAACGGCGGGCGATTACACTCAGGAATGCTTGCGTCTACTTCTGCGGCTTTTGCTGCTGCTACTTCAGTAGCGACAGAGGAGAAAGCAGCAGCAGCAGCAGCAGTGTCGCTGCTGCTGCCGCAGGGCAGCAGCTGCTGCAGCTGTTAGCCACGCAAGAGTTCTCTTGATGTGAGATTTCTTAGTAGCAGTGACAGTTTTGCTGCTGCGGAGCTGCTGCTGCTGCGGTGTGGCCAGCAGTAGCAGCAGCAGCAGTAGCAGCTTCTGCTGCTGCTGCTGCTGCTGCGGGAGCAGCAGAACCACTGTTTAGCCTTGAGGGATGACTTCTTCCTGCTGCTTGCTGGCGCAAGCAGCAAAAGCCTTCGCAGCAATTTTATTAAATTTAATCTGTTAAAGAGATTATTTCAGGAGGCAGCAGAAGTAAATTTAGTTCAAGAATAAAGACAGATTTATTTCTTTTAAATTTGATTGAATTTAGCCTGCCAAGAGGATCCTCCTGTCAGGAGGCAACAGATCCGTCTGCTGCTGCTGCATCACGTAGTACTGCTGCTGCTGTTGCTGCAGCACCAAGTACTGCTGCTGCTGCTGCACCGAGTACTGCTGTTGTTGCTGCAGCACCGAGTACTGCTGCTGCTGCTGCTGCTGCTGCGCCGCCAGATCGGCTGCATTGGCTGCATGCACGGAGGGAAAAGCGAAGGTAAAAGATTTATGTAATTGAAAGAAATAAATGATTTATTAAATTTGTATTTCTTTCAATCATAAATCTTTTGTATTTCTTTTCCTGTGCATGCAAATTGACCAAGAAGATTCAAAATGTCCTTTTGCACATTTCGTGAACTCTGTTTGCTTCCCTCATTTAATATTTGCAAATAAATAAAAAAATTGTTTAAATTTAATTATTTATTATTTCATCTTTTGGTAATTGAAAAGCAGCAAGAGACAAAAGGCATTTCTGGAGTTTTTATTTCTTGCAAAACGCATGCATTTGCAAAAAAGAAAAAATCCGAAATTGGAATTTTCGAAGCTGCAAATAAATCCATTTTGCATTTAGTTGTATTAGCCATAGCTAGCTAGCCACAGCTTTCTGGTCACAGCTAGCTAGCCATAGCTAGCTAGCTACAGCTTTCTGGTCACAGCCAGCTAGCCATAGCTAGCTAGCTGCAGCTTTCTGGCCACAGCCAGCTAGCCGCAGCTGGCTAGCACTAGCTAGATAGCTAGCGAGCCACGGCTAGCTGTGGCTAGCTAGCCCTTGCTAGATAGCCGCAGCTAGCTGTGGCCAGCTAGCTCGGGCGATGGTGAGGGCTTTGATTGTTCTATCTTCAGCCGCAGCTGGTAATGAGCAGCAGCAGCCCAGCGCTGCAGTATGCTGCAGCAGGGAACAGCAGCGGCAGCAGCAGCAGCAGCAGCAGCAGCAGCAGCATCAGTAGCAGCAGCAGCAGCAAGATCAAGTAGGCGACGCAAAAATGAGTTTCAGTGGCTGAGGTGTACAGACACCAGAAATGGAATAAAAGCTACATTAAGGAAAGCAACGAAGCAAACTAAAGAGGCAAAAGCTGTAAAGATGGCTGCTGCCAAGCACAGAAGAACCAGTGTAGCAGCAGCAGCAGCAGCAGTAGCAGCAGTAGCAGCAGCAGCAGCGGTGTTGCAGGTGCCAGCAGCAGCAGGAGCAGGGTTGCTGCGCCGTGACCAATCAGATGCAGCAGCACTTGCTGCTGCTGCTTTCGCCAGAGCTCTGGTTTACTGCTCTGCATGCGATGAAAGGCAAGCAGTAGCAGCAGGTGCAGCAGCAGCAGCAGCAGCAGCAGCAGGTGGGGCAGCAGGCTTTGCTGCTTCAGCTGCTGCTGCAGGCTCCTCAGACAACGTCTTGCTGCCTTCCACCTGTTGCCTAACCTGAGAATTGAAGCAGCAGCAGCAGCAGCAGCAGAAGTAGCAGTAGCAGCTTTTGCAGCAGCAACGGCAACATCATTAGCAGCAGCGAAGGCGGCTGCTGTTGCAACGACAGCAACAGCAACAAAAGTAAGCAGCAACGGCGGCGGCAGCAGCAGGAGCAACAACAGCTCTGTGACACAAGCGCCGCTACAGACACCACCAGAACAAAATTACACAACAGCAGCAAGCACAGCAGCAGCAACAGCAGCAGCAGCAGCAACAACAACAGCAGCAACAGCAGCAGCAGCAGCAGCAGGAATACCGGGTAGTCTATTCCTAAGAAGTAGGCGGCAAGGAAAAGGTCTCTGTGGTTGAGGTGTACAGACACCGCAGACCTGACTTTCTCTTTTGCACAAAATGCAATTCCTGTTGCAGCAGCAAGCAGCATGGGAATATCGTTGCTGCCATCTCCCACTGCTGCTGCATTTGAGCCTGCAGCAGCAGCGGGAGATGGCGGCAGCGATATTCCCATGCTGCTTGCTGCTGCAGCAGGAATTGCATTTTGTGCAAAAGAGAAAGACAGGTCTGCGGCGTCTGTACACCTCAACCACAGAGACCTTTTCCTTGCCGCCGACTTCTTAGGTGTCTTCTGCTGCTCGCTTTTGTTGCAGCTCCTGCTGCTGCGGCAGCGGCTGTTTTTGCTGCTGCTGCTGCTGCTGCTGCTGCAGGCGCTGCTGCTGCTGCTGCACTGCTAGTTGAATGAGGGTGCTGGCCTTGAATTCAGCAGTGACAATTGGCTCTGCTGCTTCGCCTGTTAGCTCTCCTGAAGCAGCAAAAAGAATTAAACGAATTTAAAATAAAATTACGGTGAAACTGAAATGAAATTAAAATGAAATTAAAGTGAAATTAAAATGGAATTAAAATGGAATTAAAAAAACACAGAAAGCAAAGAGAGAAGCAAGAGATGGGGCTCGAGTGTATGTCCAGCCTGAATCTCTACTGTTGGGAGCTGTAGGCCCTTTCTAAACCCTAAATTATAAACCCTAAACCCTAAACCCTAAACCCCAAGGATAAATCCTAACCGTAAACCCTACGTTTGTCCTGCAGCGAGGCGTATGCCCAGTCCAGGCCCTAAACTCGAGGCTCAAAACCCTAAACCCTAAACCCTAGACCCTTGGCATCGAAGGGTAGCGGCTAAACCCTCGGGTGAACTGTTTAGGGTTTAGGGTTTAGGGTTTGGGAGTACCTTTTTCGGAGAAGACCAGGGCATTTGCTGCAGCAAAAGGAACTTTTAATTTTGTTTTTAATTCATTTGCAAATAAAAGAAAACCCCCACTCAAAACTGACACAAATAAACCCTGCTGCTGCAGGCAGCAGCAAAGAGCAGCAGCACCTTTTGTTAGCTGCAGCCGCTGGCTAACCAAAGCCAATTCAGATCTGCAAAATAAAAATAAAAATAAATAAAAATAAATAAAAATAAAAATAAAAAATAAAATAAAATAATAAAATAAATTAGTTTACTTGTTTTTATTTTTTATTTCAAAATGCGAAAACTTGAGGCAGGTAAAAAGCCCGAAATTTTGCAGTTTAAAAAATAGTTTTTAAAAGTTTCAAATTTAAAAACTATATTTTAGTTTTAATTCCTTTTAATTGCAAATGAATCTTTTCTAGTGTACAGACACAAAACAAACAAAAAAGCCGCAGCTGCGGGCAGCAGCAGCAGCAGCAGCAGCAGCAGGTATTGCGGAAGCAGCGCAGCAGAAGCAGGGGCAGCAACAGCAAGAAGAGTAGCACTGAGAAAAGCTGCAGCAGCAAGAAAAGGAGCAGCGGCCACAAAAATAGCGACAGAAAGGCAAACAGCCGCAGCAAGAAATGCAGCAGCAGCAGCAACAGCAGCAACAGAAACACAAGCAGCAGCAGCAAGAAGAGCAGCAGCAGCCGCTGCAGCAGCAGGGAGCAGCGACGAAGTTAGCGACAGAAGCAGCAGCAGCACGAACAGCAGGAACAAGAACAACATTAACGGCAGCAGCGACACAAGCAGCAGCAGCAGCAGCAAGAAATGCAGCAACAGCCACAAGAAGAGATGCCCAAACAGCAGCAAGAAACGCAGCACCAGCAGGAAGAAAGGCAGCAGCAACTGCAGCAGCAGCAGCAGGACGGGAGCAGCAGCAGCCGTAGTAGGGGATGCAGAAGCAGCAGCAGCCTTAACAACAGCCGTAAGAAGGCAAGCAACAGCAACAATAGCTCCAACAGCAGGAAGAAAAGTAGCAGCAGCAGTAGCAGCAGCAGCAGCAGCAGCAGCAGCAGCGGGAGCAGCAGCGGCAGCAGCAGCAGCAGCAGCAGCAGCAAGGGCTACCTTTTGACTCCTTTGAGCAGCTTGAGTCGCTTTTTGAAACTTTCCGAAAAAGGAAGAAAACCTCGCATGGCCTCGCGAGTTATGGCAGACACTTCTTTCTCCTTCCCTGGAACACAAACCCTAAACCCTAAACCCTAAACCCTAAACCCTAAACCCTAAACGCTAAACGCTAAATCCTAAATCTTAAACCCTAAACTCTAAGCGCTGAACCCTAAACCTGAAAGCCAATTTTCGCGTCTTTACGCCTAGCGTTCTGACCCAAAGGGAATGAGTACGCTTTAGGGTTTAGGGTTTAGGGTTTATGGCTCAGGGTTTAGGGTTTATGGTTTGTCTCCTGACCTATCAGGGCAGCTATTTCATCAATCACTTCTTCTTCTATCAATGTTGAGTCCTGAAAAGTTGCAGCAACAGCACCGCATGCTGCTGCTGCTGCTGCCTGTTGCTGCTGCTTCTGCTGCTGCTCACTGCGAGTAACAAAACACTGCCTTCATACTTTAGTTCAGCCTGCCCAGCAGCAACTCGCAGCAGCAGTAGCAGCAGCGGTAGCAGCAGCGTCAGCCGCAGCAGCGTCAGCAGCAGCAGTAGCAGCAGCAGCGTCAGCAGCAGCAGCAGCAGCAGCAGCAGCAATACCATATCAAAGCAAACCAATTGAAGACACAAAGGGGCCACGCTTCGTCTCCGCAGCATAAAGTCTCCGCCGTTCTCTGCGCACCAGCAGCAAAAGCTGCCAGTTGATGCAGCAGCAGCAGCAGCAGCAGCACCAGCACCAGCACCAGCAGCAGCGGCAGCAGCCGCAGCAGCAGCTCACCTGCTGCTATGCGCTGCAGCTCCCCTCGCAGTGCAGCAGCGGCAGCCCCGTTAGGCAGCAGCACATAGAACCTTGCTGCAGCAAATTCCCCCGAGGGAGAAACGCGTTGACCAGCTGCAGCAGCAACAGCAGCAGCAGCAGCAGCAACAGCAGATGATTGCAAGTTTGCTGTAAACGCATGCAGCTTCAAGGCGAAAAAAGCTGGGGCTTTTACCCACCCTTGAGAAGGCCTCCTGCTGCTTCTGCTGCAGCAGCAGCAGCAGCAGCAAACTGCGGGGTTACTTGCGGCTGCTGCACCAGCAAAAGCTCCCAGGTCCCCTGGTGGCGTCTTCCGCTGCTGCCGCTGCTGCTGTTGCTGCTGCGGCCGTTTCTGTTGCTGCTGCTGCTGCTGTTGCTGCTCTTGCCGTTGCTGTTGCTGCTGTTGCTGCTACAGTTTCTGATTCCCAGCAATTCACCTCTCGTAGGTTCGCTGGTCGCTGCTGCTGCTGCTGCTGCTTCTGCTGCTGCTGCCTCCAGCTGGTAGCTCTGCTGCTGCATGCCTTTTGGGGAAGTCGCAGCAGCACCGACCATTGTTACACTGGACTTTCTGAAGCGCCTCGCAAACCCTAAACCCTAAACCCTTAACCCTAAACCCTAAACCCTAATCCCTAAGCTCTAAATTCTAAACCTTTGAAGGCAGCAGTAAATTCAAAATCCCTTCTTTATAAAGAGGCTTAAAAGGAGAGGAAATACACAGGGTTTAGGGTTTAGGGTTTAGGAGCTAGGGTTTAGGGCTACTACCGCCTCACAAGATTCCAGAGTTTATGCTTCAGATCTAGGATTTAGGGTTTAGGGTTTAGAGTTACCTGTCTTCGACGCAGAAGGCAGCAAAGAAACGCGTTTGAAGCAGCTGTGCCTTTATTTTCGTGAAAGCCCTTCCTAAAAGAATTCCAAGTCAAAACTCTAAACCCTAAACCCTAAACCCTAAACCCTAAACCGCAAACCCTAAACCCTAAACTCTACGCTCCAAACCTAAGGCCCTTTCCAGGGCCTTTAACTCGCATTCAGCAATGTGCTGCGTGGTACTGAGTATGAAGCAAACAATAGAAACCCTAAACCCTAAACCCTAAACCCTAAACCCTTGACACTAAACCCTAAACCCTAAGGCTATGACTGAAAGCCCACCCTCCGTAGACTGGAGGACCCTGAGTCACAGGCAGTCAGACTTCACACAAACCCTAGACTCAAAACCTTACAGCTTAAACCCTAAACCCTAAACCCTAAACCCTAACCCGTAAACTCTAAACCCCAAACCCTGAACCCTAAGTCCGAAACACTGTGCCCGAGACCCTAAACCCTAAACGGCTTACAGACAAAACGGGCCGCTCAAGCTGCTGCTGCTGCTGTTGCTGCTGCTGCTGCTGTTGCTGCTGCTGCTGCTGCCGAGCGGCACTGAGATGACAGTTTCCTGCGGGGCCGCCTGAAGGCTGTAGAATTCCTCTGACTCATCGCTGCTGCTGCTGTCGCTGCTGCTGCATCTGTCGTTGCTGCTGCTGCGGCTGCGGCTGCTGCTGCTGCTTCTCTTTTGTCTTTTGCTGCTGATTGGGTGAAAAGGACACGCAGCAGCAAAGCGCCTAACTTGCCACCGGCGGAGACCTAAACAAGGAGCAGCAGCAATCAACTCCTTAGACTAGCAGCAGCAGCAGCAGCAGCAGCAGCAGCAGCGGCAACAGCAGCAACTGCAGCAAGAAGAAGAGCAGCAGCGGGCCTGATGAAGGCCATCAGCCAGGCCAAGCCTTCACGCGGCCAGCAGCAGCAATGAAAGCAGCAGCAGCAGTGGCAGGACCAAGAAATGCAAAGACAGCAGCAGCAGCAGCAGCAGCAGCAGCGATATAGACAGCCGCAAAGAAGCTTGAGACACGAAGAACAGCAGCAGCAGCAGCAGCAGCAGCTTGAGAAGCAGTAAGGACACCGGCAGCAGCAAAGACGCCTGCTACAGGACAAAAGCAGCAGCGGCAGCAAGGACATCAGGGGCAGCAAAGGCATCTGCGGCAGGATGGACAACAACACCAGCAACAGCAACAGCAACAGCAGCAGCAGCTGCTGCTGCTGCTGCTGCTGCTGCTGCGGCTCACCCAAGAGAGGCAGCAGAGCGTCCACCTCCCTCTCTGGGAGCGGCGGTGCGTAAAAGTCGACTTCTGCAGCTGGCAGGTCCTATCAGCAGCAGCAGCAGCAGCAGCAGCAACTCAGCAGCAGCAGCAGCTCAGAAGCAGCAGCAGCAGGTGCAGGAGGAGCAGCAGCAAGCTTCTGGGGGCTGCCTCTCGGGGTCAGCCCAGCCAACCAGTGTTTGTGGAACTGCACAAACCTTTAACAGCAGCTGCAGCAGCAACGGCAGCAGCAGCAACAGCAGCAGCAGAGGCAGCAGCAGCAGCTCGTGCGCCTCACCGGTGAGACAACTGCCACAGCATGGCCTTCGCTTTTTGCCCCTGCTTCTTGCTGCAGTGTGCTGCTGGACGTCTGCTGAAAAGACACACGGTAACTGCAGCAGAGCAGCAACAGCAGCAACAACAGCAGCACGAGTTGGCAGCAGCAGCAGCAGGAGCAGCAGCAGGAGCAGCAAGAGTAACAGCAGCAGTCCGCCACACAGCAGTCAGGCAGCTTTGCTTTTCCTTTATTTTAATAATAAATAAATAGACATAATTAAATAATAAAATTAAAAGAAAATAATAAATATAAGCAAAAAACTTATCATAAAGAGGCTGGCGGCCACATGGACGTTTTTGCATGCGCGTACATACACTGGAGCTGCTGCTGCACCAGTAACAGCTGCTGCAGCTCTTGCTGCTGCCGCTGCTGCTGCTGCAGCTGGTGCTGCAGTTGCTGCAGTTGCTGCAGTTGTTGCAGTTGCTGCTGCTGGTGCTGCTGCTGCTGCTGCTGCTGCTGCTGCTCACCCCTGGCGGTCGACGCAGTACAGAAGGAAGGCTAGAGACAGCAGCAGACCTTCTTGCTGCTCTTTACCCTAACAGCAAAAGGACGGAACAGAAAGACACGCTGCTGCTGCTGCAGTTGCTGTCGCTGGTGCTGCTATAGTTGCTGCTGCTGCTGCAGTTGCTGCTGCTGCTGTAGTTGCTGTTACTGCTGTAGTTGCTGGCACTGCTGTGGTTGCTACTGTTGTTACTGCTACAGTTGCTGCTGCAGTTGTTGCTGCAGTCGCCGCTGCAGTTGCTGCTGCAGTTGCTGCTGCAGTCGCTGGTGCATTAGCTCCTGCAATTGCTGCTGCAGTGGCTGTTGCTATTGCTGTTGCTGCTGCTGCCTGTGCAGCTACTGCTGCTGCTGCTGGTCTTACCTGTGTCTGACTCTCAGCCAGCGTGCTGCTGCATTCAGGGACATTTGCTGTTGCTGCTGTTGCTGCTGCTGCTGCTGTTGCTGCTGCTGCAGCAGGTTCTCCCACACTCAGCAGCAGCGCCGTGTTGAGCTTCGAGCGAACCTCCTGCAGCAAAAGCAGCAAAAAAGCACCTTTAGAAGAAAAGAAAGAAAGAAAAAGAAAAAGAGGAAAGAAATCTAGAAAGATCAAAGAAATAAAAAAGAAATAAAAAGAGACAAAAATAAACAAAAGGGGAAAAGGGGAAACAAAAAAAGACTTATAAGGCAAAAAGAAGAATAAAGAAATAAAGGAAATAAAGAAATAAAATAAATGAATAAATAAATAAACAAAAGAACAGAAATAAAAATAACTAAAACAAATCAAACAAATAAAGAGAATTACACAAATAAACTAAAATAAATGAAAACAAATAAAATAGATGAAATAATAAAACAAATGGAACCAATAAATAAAATAAATAAATAAGAATAAAAGAACAAATAAATAAAATAAATAAAAACAAGAATAAAAATAAAAATAAAAAACGCACAAAGCTGCGGCGGCGGAAACTCCAGGGAAGAGCAGCAGCAAAAAGAAGAGACAGCTGCTGCAGCAGCAGCAAAATTTGCTGCCTGAAAAGGCAGCAAAAAAGGGAAAAAAAGAAATAAAAAGAATATTTAAATAAATAAAAAAGGATTAAAAAGACTAAAAAAAAGAAATAAAAGGTGCTGCTGCTGCTTTTGAGGTTTTGTCCTCTTGCTGCTTCGGCGCTCTAGGTTGCAGCAGCAGCAGCAGCAGCAAAGAAGCAGCAGCAGCAAAGCAGCAGCGGCAAAGGAGCAGCAGCAGAAAAGCAACAGCAGCGAGGGAGCAGCAGCAGAAAAGCAGCAGTAGCAGCAGCAAAGCAGCAGCAGGAACAGCGACAACACCAGCAGCAGCCGAGCAGCAGCAGCAACAGCAGCAGCAGACACAAAAGTAAGCAGCAGCACTTACCAAGGAGGTCTGCTGCAGTGCAGCAAACCGAAGGAGACCTTCAGTAGCAAACGGCGAGAGGGGGCGCCATAAACCAGGGGCCCCTGCAGCTCTGTCTCCATGCTGCAGCAGCAGCAGCAGCAGCAGAAGCAGCAGCAGCAGCAGCAGCAGCAGAATCTCTCGGAAGGTGACCCGGCGAGAGGCAAAGGAACAAAGCTCGCAGCAGTACTGCAGCAGCAAGGCTGCAGCAGCATGGCTGCAGCAGCAATGTGCTGGCAGCAGCAAGGCTGCAGCAGCAATGTGCTGGCAGCAGCAAGGCTGCAGCAAAAACAGCAGCAGAGATCTAGTGCCGACAGAGCGTCTGCAAGCAGCAGCAGCAGCTGCTGCTGCATGAAATAGCCGCGGCACTGCAACACGATATGTAGCCTCAGCAGCAGCAGCAGAAGCAGCAGCAGTAGCAGCAGCAGCAGCAGCAGCAGACCTATGTGTGCAGCAGTTGTGCTGCTGCAGGGTTTCGAGGATTCGCTGTAGCAGCAAAAGAGGCAGCAAACGTCCCGGCAGCAGCACAGAGAGGCTAAACCCCTCAAGGTCTCCCATGCTGCACTGGCAAGTGCTGCTACAGCTGTTGCTGCTGCTTCTGTTGCTGCTGTTGCTGCTGCTGCTGCTGCTACTGCTGTTGCTGCGGCTGTTGCTGCTGCTGCTGCATGCGCAGGGGCTGAGGAAAATCTGCCACTGCGGATTCTCCTGCAGCTGAAGCCTCAAACGAGCAGCGTCCTCCTGCAGCAGCAGCAGCAGCAGCAGCAGCAAAACAAAACGAGCAGCAGCAGCCAATGGGATCACAGAATAACTAGCAGCTAGCCTGTAGTTGGCAGATTTTAGCTAGCTAGGGTTTAGCTAGCTAGGGTTTAGCTAGATAGCCAGGGTTTGGCTAGCTAGGGTTTCGCTAGCTAGAGTTTAGCTAGCTAGGGTTTGGCTAGCTAGGGTTTGGCTACCTAGGGTTTGGCTGGCTAGGGTTTGGCTAGCTAGGGTTTAGCTAGCTAGGGTTTAGCATCTAACTTTTAGGAGCTTCAGTTTTGCTGTCACTACAGTTGAGGAGAGAAAGCGAGAAAGGCGGAAATCAGAGATGGTTGCTGCTGCTTCTGCTGCTGCTGCTGCTGCTGCTGCTTCTGTTGCTGCTGCTGGTGCTGCTGTTGCAGCAGCTGCTGCTGGTGTTGCAGCTACCGCCTCTATTGCTCTGCATGCAGGCAGCAGTAAACAAGCACGCAAAGCCTCTGCTCCTGCTGCTGCTAAGCCCTGCTGCTGCTAAGCCCGCAGACAGCAGCAGCAGCAGCAGCAGCAGCAGCAGCAAGCCTTCGAACAGACCCGACAGCCTTGCAAAAAGAGGAAAAGGAGACAGAAAAGGGAGACGAGAAAAGAAGATAAAACAAAAAGAAATAAAATAAAAAGAAATGAAATAAAAGAAATTAAATAAAAAGAAATTAAATAAGAGAAATAAAATAAAATAAAATAAATAAATCTTACTCGAAAAAAGCGGCAGCAGAGAAGCAACCTGCAGGAGCTGCTGCCTGCAGCTCCCACTCAGTCTGCAAAAAAAGAAAAATTAATTTGATCAAATAAAAATAAAAATAAAATAAATAAAATAAAAATAAAATAATAATAATGATAATAATAATAGTATGGTAATAATATTTGAGAGTAGCAGCAGCGCAGCAGCAGCGCAGCAGCAGCATGTTGGCTGCAGCGCAGCAGCAGCAAACGAGCAGCAGCGGTAGCACAACAGCAGCAGCAGCACGTTGTCAGCAGCAGGCAGAAGCAGCAGAAGCAGCAGTGCAGCAGCAGCAGCAGCATGCTACCAGCAGCAGCAGCAGCAGAGGAGCAGCAGCAGAGGAGCAACAGCAGCAGAAGCAGCAGCCAATGAGCAGCAGCAGCAGCAGCAGCAAAGGAGCAGCAGCAGGAAAGAACAAAAGGGTAAAAAGGAAAATGTAATTATAAAAAAACAACTGCAATCCAACAAATAAATAAATAAATAAATAAATAATAAATAATAAATAATAAATAAATAATAAACAAACAATATCAGATAAACTTGTAGTCAAGTTAATAATAAATGAAAATAAGAAAATAAACAAATAAATAAGTAAATAATAAATAAATTTTAAATGAGTAAATAACATTTAGATAAATAAATAAATAAATAAATAAATAAATAAATAAATAAATAAGCTGTAAATAAATAGTATTTAATCGATTAAAATAAATAATAAATAAATAAATAAATAAATAGTAATTAATTGATTAAAATAAATTAAGTATTTATTTGATTAAATAAAATACCAATGCACAAACGAAGGAGCAACTGTAAGAGCAAGAAACAGTTTAATTTTTAGTTTGTTTTTAATTAAAATGTTTTTTAATTATTTAAAAAAGAAAAAATAAAAACATTTAAAAAGAAAAGAAATAAATGGAAAAAAGAGTTTTGCTGCTGCTTACTGCTGCTGCCATTGCAGAAAATAATGAAAGACAGTTTCGATCCTTTTTGTTTCTTTGGACTTTAACCTGCTGCTGCTGCTGCTGTTGCTGCTGCTGCTGCTGGACTTCTGGCTAGAGACATAACTCCATTTAAATGGCTTTTTATTCCGCCAAGAGTCTTTGATTTGAAGCGCTAGAGAAGCAGCCGACAAACAAAACCCGAAAAATGCAGTAGCAGCAGCAGCAGCAGCAACAGGAAAACGGGGGCTGTGGGTCGAAAAAGCCTCAAATAAAGAATAAAATGAAGTAAGTGTTCTTTTCGAGCTGATAATTTCCCTGCCTGTTTGTTTTCAAGTGGCTATACACCGCAGCGTGTCGTCGGCGGTTCGGCGCTGCTGCAGCAGCAGCAGCAGCAGCAGCAGCGGCGCATGCAGAGGAAAGCAGCTGAAAAAGGCGTTAAGGAGCAGCTCTTTTTCTTTTTATTTCATTAAGAAGACTTAATTAAACTGCAGAAAACCTGAAAAGCCCGTAGGCTTTCATTTAGTGCCGCTTTCCTCTCTGCGAAAGCTGCCGCTGCCGCCGTGCGGTTCACGTTTCCCCCCTACAGCGCCTCGACGTGGGATTTTGGTGAGTTTTCTCCTTCTTTTTGCAAAACGGAGAGTATTATTTCTCTTTCTCTTTGCAAAAATAAAAGTTTTATTTCCGGGAAAGCTCCAAAAGCCTTCATTTTAGCCTCTGCAGCGCTCGCGGCGGCGGCAGAACAGACACCGCAGCTGCGGCGTTTGCAGTTGCTCCGCTTCCCTCTCTCACTTAAATGACTCATTTCAATTAATTATCTCTTTCCTTTGGCTTTTCCGCGTTTTTAAATCCAATTTCCCGGAGTTTTTGCGTTTTTCCGCCGCGCAGCTGCATGTATATGCGCGCTGGGTTTCCTGAGCTGCAGATACACCCCAAATGGCGTACACCGCAGACTTCAGCTTTTTGGATTCTCCAGACTTTCCAAATGAATTTAAAAAGGACACAAATGAAGATCTTTTTGAATTTACTCCCGGCAGCTTCACCCTCGCCCCAGTGCCGCAGGCGAGATGCTGCAAACCCTAATCTCTGCAAACCCTAAACCCTTAAATCCTAAACCCTTAAACCCCAGACCCTTGCCCGCCAAACCCTAGACCCTAGGCTCTCGAGCCGCTGGACCCTACGCGCTGCAGACTGTAAACCCTCAAACTCCTCCAAACCGCAAACTATCAAACCCCAAACCCTCCAAACCCTAAGCCCTCCAAACCCTAGAACTTAGCCTCTCCAAACCCTAGCCCCTAAACCCCACTCTTCTAATGCTTGAGAGCGTCGCTGCCGGCGCCCCGCCGGCTGCCCCAAAACCCTAAACCCTAAACCCTAAACCCTCGTTTTGTGGCGCATGCATGCAGCCGGACCTCTTCGCCTCGAAGCTCTTTCAGCTAAACCCTAATAAACTCCCTTCCCCCTTAAGTCTCCACATGGGGCCCCCGGGGGCCCCTGCCTCGGGGGGCCCCTCAATGGGGTTTAAAAAGGGGACTACAACCCTGGCCTTTATCTACAAGGTGTTTCTAGGGTTTAGGGTTTAGGGTTTAGGGTTTACGGGGTCTGTTGAGAGAAGGGCAACGTCGCGCTGGATACTGTTTAAAAGACGTCTCGAGGGTGTAGAGTTTAGGGTTTAGGGTTGAGGGTTTAGGGTTTAGGGTCTAGGGTTTAGGGTCTAGGGTTTAGGGTTTAGGGTTTGGGGGCTGCATCAAGAAAAGGCTTTTTTTGTGTGTTGGGT
Source organism: Eimeria tenella (assembly GCF_000499545.2). NCBI lineage: Eukaryota > Apicomplexa > Conoidasida > Eucoccidiorida > Eimeriidae > Eimeria > Eimeria tenella. The sequence goes on from NW_013541531.1 coordinate 439,018, forward strand.
CTTCTTCTTCATCTATTTTTTCGCGCGAATTTTGAACGTGACGAGTTGACTTTAACTTCATTTTAAGTCCATTTATGAGGGTTTAGGGTTTAGGGTTTAGGGTTTAGAATTCTTTTTTTGTTTTCAGGGAGGAATTGTAATTGCCGTCGACAGCCGCGCCTCCATGGGCGTCGCCATCAGCAGCCAAACAGTTTGCAAAGTTTTGGAGATTTCCAGCATCATTTTAGGTCCATTTACTAGGGTTTAGGGTTTGGGGTTTAGGGTTTAGGGTTTGGGGTTTTTGGTCCAGGGTTTGGGGTTTAGGGGCATCATTTTAGGTCCATTTATTGGGGTTTAGGGGTTAGGGTTTCGGGCCTAGGGTTTGGGGCTTAGGAGGCATCATTTCATGTCCATTTATTGGAGTTTCGGGTTTAGGGTTTAGGGTTTGGGGTCTAGGGTTTGGGGTTTAGGGGCATCATTTTAGGTCCATTTACTAGGGTTTAGGGTTTAGGGTTTAGGGTTTAGGGTTTGGTGTTTAGGGTTTGGGGTCTAGGGTTTGTGGTCTAGGGTTTGGGGTCTAGGGGCATCATTTCAGGTCCCTTTCCTAGGGCTTTTTATTTATTATTTATTTATTTATTTATTTATTATTATTTATTTATTTATTATTATTTATTTATTTGTTTGTTTGTTTATTGTTTATTATTTATTTATTTATTTATTTATTTATTTATTATTTAGGCACTATGGCTGGGGGCGCTGCGGACTGCAGTTACTGGGAAAGGTACTTGTCCAAACTTTGCGCTTTATTTGAACACAGAAATCAAGTGAGATTAATTAATTTAATTAATTTAATTAATTTAATTTAATTAATTTAATTTAATTTAGTTCGATTGGCTTGATTTAATTTTTGTGAGTTTGATTTGTTTCCTTTATTTGATTTAACTGATTTTACTTATTTGTTTTGTTTTACTTTTTTGTTTGATTTCCTTTTGCTTCCTTTTCCTCCTTTTGTCTCTCATTTAATTTACATATTTTATTTGTTTTATTTATTTTATATATTTTATGTATTTTATCCATTTTATTATTTTATCCATTTTATGTATGTTATCCATTTTATTTACGTATTTCATTTTATTTATTATTTATTTCCGTTTATTTCTTTTATTATTTCATTTCTTTTGTGTAATTCCACTTTATTTCTTTAATTCATTCTTGTTTTTTTCCACTTCAATTTATTTCCTTTTTTCTCTTCCATTTCAATTTCTTTTTTCTCGCACAACTTCAACTTTAATTTAACTAGTTTAATTCAATTAACTTAATTAAATTAATTTAATTTGATCTATTTTATTTACTTTGTTTAATTTATTTTAGTTTATTTATTTATTTTATTTTCAGGAAAAGATTCCTGTGGCAGCAGCTTCGAATCTTTTGGCAAACATTTTCTACGCCTGGAGAGGCTATGGCCTTTGCTGCGGTTTGTCTTTTTATTTTAATTTATTTTACTTTATTTTAATTTATTTATTATTTTGAAAAGGGTTTAGGGTTTTGAAGAGAATTTAGGGTTTTGAAAGGGCGTTTTTTGCATTCAAAAAGGGTTTTTTCCAGTTCTCAAAATTTATTGATTTAAATTAAATTATTCAAGGTAATTTAATTTGATTTATTTTTTTATTTAATTTAAAATAAATAATAATTGAATTAATTAATTCCCCTTTTAGGGACAATGATTGCTGGCTGGAATCCAAACAGCGAAGAGCCCGAGCTCTACTACGTAGACGACAAGGCCACCCGGTCCGTGAGGGTTTAGGGTTTAGGGTTTAGGGTTTAGGGTTTAGGGTTTGGGATTTGAAGGGCCGCTGAGAGTTTGGGGCGTAGGGTTTATATGCAATTTCCGGGTCCGTTGTTTGGGGTTTCAAGCTGAGGGTTCCAATCTTTAGAATTTGGTCCAGGGTTTAGGGTTTAGGGTTTAGGGCATGGAAAGAGATGGCAGCAAACCCTAAAAAAGGGTTTGTGGTTCTGCTCCTGCAGCCTCAAGGGAAATCTCTTTTCTTGCGGCAGCGGCAGCACTTTCGCCTATGGTGTTCTAGACAACAGCTATAGATGGTAAGCAGCAGCAGCAGCAGCAGCAGCAGCACTAGCAGCAGCAGCAGCAGCAGCACTACTACCACCACCGCACCACCCACAGCACCCCCGTCATTAGCAGCAGCATCCCCAGCAGCAGCAGCACCCCTAGCAGCAGCAGCACCCCTAGCAGCAGCAGCAGCAGCAGCAGCAGCAGCAACAGCAGCAGCAGCAGCAGGATTTTGTGTTGCTGCAGGGACATGAGCGAGGCGGAAGCTGTTGAGTTGGGGCGAAGGGCCATTTACCACGCGGCCCACAGAGACGGCGGCTCGGGGGGCCTTTGCAGAGGTCTTTACTTTTAATTTTATAAGGGTTTAGGGTTTTGAAAGGGTTTAGGGTTTGCAAGAAGAGGGTTTAGGGTTTGCACAAGGGTTTAGGGTTTTGAAGGGGCTTTTCTGCATTCAAAAAGGGTTTTTTCCGCCCAAAAAGGCTTTTTGGATCACTAAAACACTCTTTTAGGGTTTAATGTGTCCCTGTTTAATTGAAAGTAATATTTAAAAGTTCCTTTTTAAATTTAGAAATTTAAATTTAGAAATATCTCCTTTTGAATTAAAAAGCATTTCTTTCTTTGAATTAAATATTTAAATCAAAATGCATTTCTTTTTAAATTTAAAATGTTTTTTTAATTTAAAAATAACTTTTAACCGAAACAAACAAACAAACAAATGAATACAAAAAATTAATTAATTACATTTATTTATTTTTAAATTTATTTAATTAATCAAATTAAATTAAATTTAATTATTTATTTTTATTTTTTTGTCTTTAGTTTACTGCTGCTACCGCGGCGGCTGGCGGCGGGTGGTGGCTGGAGACGACATAAGCGAAATGCATTACGCATATGCAGCTGAACAAGGTACAAACCCTAAACCCTAAACCCTAAACCCTAATTTGCAAACCCTAAACCCTAGACCCTAAACCCTAGGGTTTGAGGGGGCGCGGGGGAGCAGCGGGGCGCCGTGGCTGCGAGGGTTTGCGTGCAGGCTCCGACGGCAGCCTCCTTTGAGGCTTTCGCGAGGGTTTAGGGTTTAGGGCGTAGGGTTTAGGGTTTAGGGTTTAGGGTTTAGGGTTTGGCTCTTCGCAGCAAAGCAGCTCGTGGGCTGCTGGCCCTGCGAGGGGCAAACCAAACAAATAAATAAATAAATAAATAAATTAATTAATAAATCATAAATGAAGAAACAAATGCTGCAGCAGACTCTTTTGCTGCAGCTGCATGCAGAAGTTTATCTTTTGGTTCTTTTGCAAATGCATGCGCATGCATTTGTTTTAATTCATTTAAGTTCACTTTTGGGGCTTTTGCATTTTCAGAAAGTCATTTATTTCGAGGGACGCAGAAACCCTAAACCCTAAACCCTAAACCCTAGTTGGGACTTGCGGACTAGTTGTAGCACGGCAGACCCTAGACCCTAAGCCCTAGTCAGCCCCCAACGAAGGCAAACCCTAAACACTAATAAACCCTAAACCCTAGCAAACCCTTGCTTTGCTGCAGAACCCTAAACCCTGGCAAACCCTTGCTTTGCTGCGAAACCCTAAACCCTAGCAAACCCTTGCTTCGCTGCAAAACCCTAAACCCTAGCAATCCTGGGGTTGAATTCAAACGGCGTTTTGCTTTTTTGTTCTTGTTCATCAGTTGAAAAGGACTTTGCCATTCAGCTCTAGGGTTTAGGATTTAGGGTTTAGGGTTTAGGGTTAGGGTTTAGGGTTTCCATAAACCCCAAAGCGAAGCGGCGCTGCTGCTGGGGCTTCCCAGGGCGGCCAGCAGCAGCGAAGTGCTGCTGGCTGCTGCTCACAGACGCAAACCCTAAACCCTAAACCCTAAACCCTCGATGAGAAGCTCTCAGTGAAGCAAATAAAGAATAAATGAATAAGTAAATAGATGAGAAGCAAATGCGAATCAAGAAACGGAAAAAGGTCAAAAAAATATTGAATTGTTTTTCTTAATTCATGAAGAATCCCGAGAAAAACCTCAAAGGACCACAAATGCCATTAATGCCATTAATGGCATTAAAGGACCACAGATGCCATTAATGCCATTAATGGCATTAATGGAATTAATGCCATTTATGCCATTAATGGCATTAATGGCATATTATTAATGGCAAAGACACAGACAAACATTTAATGAAATAAAAGGAGATGAAAGTGAAAAAAAAGTGGACAAAAGTGGAAGTAAAAACAAGTAAACATTTTTTGAAAATAAAAGAAAAATAAATATTTATATGAGGAGACAAAAAAAAGTGAAAAAAGTTTGAAAAGAAATAATAAAACAAATGAAAAATGAAAGAAATAAGTAAATTAATTCAAAGTAAATCAAAGATGCAAAAAGAAAAAAGAAAAATGTAAATTAATTAATTTAAAACTCATTGAAAATAAAAAAGAAATTAATAAAATCTTACGAAGGGACTTGTCTTTTTTGCCTCCTTCCGAATTTTCCTTTTCTGCCTCTTTTGCTCCTTCCGCTCTATTTGCTTCTTGCTGCTGCTGCCGCTGTTGTTGTTGTTGTTGTTGTTCCTGCTGCTGCTGCTGCTGCTGCTGCTTTTCAAAAAGAGACAGGGAGAAAGCCACAGCAGCAGCAGGAAACAGCAGAGGCGGTGCTGTCTCCTTTTCTGCAGCAGCAAAACAATTAAGTTAATTACTTACTTTAATTATTTAATTAATTTGATCAATTAAATTACTTAATTTAATTAATTTAATTAATTAAATTATTTACTGAATTGATTAATTAATGATAAGTAATCAAAGCAATTCTCCCTTACAAACTAAGTGCTGCAGCCGCAGTGCAAACAGCAGCAGCAGCAGCAGCAGCAGCAGCAGCAGTAGCTACTGCAGCAGCGACAGCAACAAGAGAAGCGGCTGCAGCAGCGGCAGCAGCAGCACCAGCACAGCAGCACTAGCAGCAGCAGCAGCAGTAGCAGCAGCAGCAGCAGCAGCCTTGGCCCTTTTTATAATAAATAAATGGCTGAGTGTAAGAACAAAGAAAGCACAATTTTAATTACTTAAATTAATTTTTATTAATTAAATAAATAAATCATTTATTTTTACCTTATATATTTTTATTTGGAACGCAAGACAAAGGAACAAAACAAGGAATGAAACTTCTTTATTCAGAACAAGACGCTGCTGCAGCAGCAGCTGCAGCAGCAGCTGCAGCAGCAGCTGCAGCAGCAACAGCAGCAGCAGCAGTTTATTTCTTAAGGCCCCACCGCCTCCATTTGTCTCTTCGGGTTTTGTGTCTCCTTCTTCTGTCTCAGCCCAGACGCTGCCTTCTGTGTTGCTGCTGCTGCTGCTGCAGTAGCTGCTGCTGCTGCTGCTGTTCCTGCTGCAAGTGCTGCTGCTGCAGGTAGCGCTGCTGCTGCCAGTGTTGCTAATGCAGGTATCGCTGCTGCTGCCAGTGCTGCTGCTGCAGGTTGTGCTGCTGTTGCTGCTATTGCTGCTGCTGCAGGTAGCGTTGCTGTTGCTGCTACTGCTGCTGCAGCAGGTAGCACTGTTGCTGCTATTGCTGCTGCTGCA
>NW_013541532.1:0-7811 GCF_000499545.2 Eimeria tenella
CAGCAGCAGATGCGCAGACAAGGCAAAAAAGTGCTTTCGGGGACAGCGAATGCAGCAGCATCGCGTGGACTGATGAAGCAGCAGAAGACACAGCCAGGGGGCCCCCCCAGGGGGGCCCCCAGGGGGGCCCCCAGGGGGACCCGCAGGGTCTAGGGGGCCCCCTGGGGGGCCCCCTGGGGGGCCTCCCGGGGGCCCCCCTAGTAGAGGAGGAGAACAGCCAGCAGCAATATATGAAGTGGGCCTTTTGGGATTTTTGTAAAAATGAAAAAAGAAATAAATAAAAAAGATTAAATTAAGTAAAAAGAATAAATTAAATATGAGATATTAAATGAAATAAGAGGAGATTAAATTGAATTAAAATGATTAAAGGAAATTAAGAAGATTGAATTTAATTAAAAAAGATTAAATTAAATAAAAAATTAAAGGAATAAAGGAATAAAAGAAATAAAAGAAATAAAAGGAAATAAATGAGACGTGTGGAAAATAAAAATTAATTAAATTCAATTTGCATTTCAAATGGAATAGAGCGAGGGAATAAAAATAAATTAAAATAAATTAAATTAAGTTAAATCAAATTAAATTAAATTAAATTAAAAGCATTATAGCAGCAGCCCAGAAAAGTGCAGAAGCAAAAAGAGTCACTGCAGCGAAAGGAAACTCTAAACAGATTCTTTCTCTGCTGTTGCTGCTGCTGCTCCTGTCTGCTGCTGCTGCTCCTGTCTGCTGCTGCTGCTCCTGTCTGCTGCTGCTGCTCCTGTCTGCTGCTGCTGCTCCTGTCTGCTGCTGCTGCTGCTATCTGCTGCTGCTGCTGCAGGCAGAACAGCATTTTAGTGTCCCTCAGCAGCAATGTCTCCTCCTGGCTGCAGCAGGAAAAAGTGCTGCGGCTAAGTGTCAATTTCAAGATCAGAGAAAGGTTTGCTGCTGCTGCTGTCTCCTGCTGGTGCCCTGCTGCTGCTGCTGTCACCTCCTGCTGCTGACTCCTTCTTCTGCTGCTGTCTCCTGCTGCTGTCTCCTTCTCACGCTGCTGCTGTCCTCGTGCTGCTGCTGCTGTTCTCGTGCTGCTGCTGCTGCTGTTTTCCTGCTGCCGCTGTTTCCTTTTCTTGCTGCCGCTGTTCTGCTGCTGCTGCTGTCTGCTGCTGGTGCTGCTGTCCCTTTGATGTTCGTTTCTTCTCCTCCTGCTTTCTCGCATTGTTGCTGCTGCCGTCTCTGCTTGCTGCTGCTTTCTTTGCTGCTGCTGCTACCTTTCTCTGCTGCTGCTGTGCTACAATCTTCTTTTGCTGCGGCTGTTATCTCTCTTTTCCGCAACTGCTATCTCCCGTTGCTGCTGCTGCTGTTTCTGCTGCTGCTTCTGTCTCATTTCTGCTGCTGCTGCCGTTTTTCTTTGCTGCGGCTGCTGTCTCTCTTTGCTGCTGCTGCTGCTGCTGCTGCTGCTGCTGTTAATTTTTGTTTTCTATTAACCGACTCATCATCATTACCTTAGTCTCTTTCACATCATTACTATTATTTATTTTTTATTTATTTATTTATTTATTTATTTATTTATTTATTTGTTATTTTGCTGTTAGGTCTCTCGACTCTTTCATTGGCCGCGCCGCCCATTTGCAGTTTCTTGAGAACGAGGCTTTCATGCGTTTGTTATTTCTTTCAAATCCGCATTTATTTAAATAAAAATAAATAAATAAATGATAAATAAATAATAAATAAATAATAAAGTAATTCGTTGTAATAAATTAATAAATAAATGAGTGAGGCGGTCGTAACGAGGGGCGTTTTGTCATTTTGCTGCTGCTGCTGCTGCTGCTGCTGCTGCAGCAGCCCGAGGGCTGTAGACAAATTCTTCTATTAAAACATTTTTGTAACATTTTAAAATAAATAAAAATACTTTTTAAAACAAATAAAACTACTTTTTAAAATAAATAAAAATACTTTCAAGATGAGATTCACAATACGGACTCGCCTTAGCCTTAGGGGGTTTGTAGAAAGCAGCAGCAACAGCAACAGCAGCAGCAGCAGCAGAAGCAGGGGCAGCAGCAGCCGCAGCGAAGGCAGCAGCAGCAGCAGCAGCAAGGTAGGGAAGTGTATTGATGCAACAGCAGCAGCAGCAGCCAACGAGCTGCTGCTTTTGTCCGCGAAAAGACGCAGGCGCAGTCGGACAGTCTCGGGCCTCTGGGGGTTTAGGGTTTAGGGTTTAGGGTTTAGGGTTTAGAGATGCAGCGTGTGCAAATGTATAAATGTGCTTTTGGAAACAGAAATAAAAGTGTAAGACAAATGAATTAACTTTTGCATTTTATAATTTCGTTTTTTGCATTTGATTCTTTTATTAACTATTTATTTATTAATTTATTTATTTATTTTATCTTATTTGTTTAATTGTTAAATTCGTTTAATTTTTAATTTTGTTTATATACCTTTGCGGCCCTTTGATTTGAATTAATTTTTAATTTCTCTCATTTACATTTAATTTATTTTTTGAATTATTTAAAACTTTCTTAAATCTAATTTGATTTATATTTCACCTATTTATTTCTTTTATCTTTTTTGCATAAAATTATATTTCCTTTTCTTTTCATTTCAATTCTTTTTGTCTTTTTGTATTTCCATTTTTATCTTTATTTTTTATTTATTTTTGTTTTCATTTTCATCTTCATTTTTATTTATCTTCATATGTTTAATTTATTAATTTCCATGACTATTTATTTTATTTATTTTCATGTTTTTATTTCCATTTATATTTCATTCTGTACTTGCACTAAAATTAAGACTGCATTTACATTTATATGTATGTTTATATTTATACTTATATTTATATTTGTATTTATATTTATACTTATATTTATATTTATATTTATACTTATGTTTATATTTGTATTTATATTCATACTTATATTTATATTTATATTTGTATTTATATTCGTATTTATATTTATATTTATATTTATATCTATATTTATACTTATATTTATATTTATGTTTATATTTATCTTTATATTTACACTTATATTTATATTTATATTTGTATTTGTATCTACACTTATGTTTATTGTTTATATTTATGTTTATATTTATACTTATATTTATTATTTATATTTATACATATTTATATTATGTTATTTATATTCAAATATATATTTGTACTTATGTTTCTGTGTATACTTTATAGTTACATTTATATTTACTGTTCTATTTCTGTCTCCATTTATCCTTCCAATTATATTTCCATTTGCACTTTCATTTGCACTTTTAATTACTTTTATTTTTATTTATTTTTAATTTAATTTTTATTTTATTTAATTTTAAAAATCGAAAATTTGAAACTGAGTCCAAATGTATGCAAATGGCCCTTTTGGGGCTTTGGGCCATTTGCACAAAAAATAACTCAACTGGGGCTTTTGCAGAAGTCCAAACTGTCCCTAAATGCATGCATGTGGGGCCCCACATGCATGCATGCATGCATGCATGCATGCATGCATGCATGCATGTGGGGCCCCTTGCATGCATGCAGTGGGTTCCAAATGCATGCATGCGCATGCATGCAACGGGCCCCAAGATGCTGTTTAGGGGCAACAGCGGCACAAATGGCATATTTCTCTGTTGGCCGTGGACTGCCAGCAGCAGCAGCAGCAGCAGCAACAGCAACAGCAGCAGCAGCAAGAGCAGCAGCACAAGTAGCAGCAAGCACATACTATCGCACCAGCGGAAGCTGCGAAGGACAGCAGCAGCTGGTGCTGCTGCTTTCTGATGCAGTAACAGCAGCAGCTGCTGCTGCTGCTGTTTCCTGCTGCTGCTGCTGCAGCAGCAGCTGCTGCTGCTTCTCCCTGCACACCTCACCAAACCCTTCAAAACTTCTAGCTAAACATCCCCTCAGCAGCCTTCAAAAAAACCTAATTTAGGGTTTAAGGGTTAGGGTTTGGAAGCCTAGAAAGAAACGACGGCTTCCGCGCCGTTTGCTGCGCTGGCAGCAGCAGCAGCAGCAGACACTGCTGCCGCTGTTGCAGCAAGCAGCTGCAACAACTGCAGCGGCAGCTGCTGCTGTTGATTCCCCTGCAGCTACTGCTACTGCTGCTGCAGCCCGCACCTGCAGCTACTGCTGCTGCAGCATTATTAGCTGCTGCAGCAGGATTAGCTGCTGCAGCATTATTAGCTGCTACAGCAGGACTAGCTGCTGCAGCAGGGTTAGCTGTTGAAGCAGCAGCAGCTAGTTCTGTTACTGCTGATCCATCTGCAGCGACTGCCATCGCTGCTGCAGCCATACTTATTGCTGCTGCTGCTGCAGCTACTTTTGTTGTGGCTGCTGCTGCAGCTGCTCCCCGCTGCTACAGCTACTTCAACGGATGCTGTCGTGCAGCAGCTTTCTTTGCTGCTGCTGCAGCACCTGCTTTAATCGCTGCAGCAGCAGCTGCTTTAATCGCTGCAGCAGCAGCAGCTACTTTTCCTGCCGGTGTGGCTGCAGCAGCTCTCTTCCTATTGCTGCAGCTTCAGCTGCAGCCGCTGCTTCAGGCCGCCGCCGCTGCAGCAGCTACTTCCACTGCTGCTACTGCTACTGCTGCTGCTGCTGCTGCTGCTGCTGCTGCAGGTCTAGGAACCACTGGGGCTCCTTGAACCAGCGGGGTTTGTTTGAAATGAAAGGCAAAGGCTGCATGGCTGGCAGTTTGCTGCTGCCAAGCAGCAAATAAAGTTCTTCGCGGCACTGCAGCAGCCCCTGCACCACGCGGCGGCAGAATAGGTCCTCTGTTGCTGCTGCTGCTGCTGTTGCTGCTGCTGCTTCTGCTGCTGGCGGTGGCGCTGCTGCGGAAGACGCGGGGTGCGCTGCGGTCGCGGCAGCTGCAGCGGAAGCAGCAGGAGCTGCTGCTGCAGCAGCAGCAGCAGCGGGAGAGGCTGCAGCAGCAGACTCCTCCTCTATGAGCTGGGCCAGCAGCAGCTCGTCGCTGCTGCACTGCTCGCGCAGCAGCTTCGCGAGGTCGTAGCACTTCCAGCCTTCAGTTTCTTTGCTGGTTTGCTGCATGTGCTGCTGCCACAGTTTGCTGCTGCTGCTGCTGGTGCGCCGCTGCTGCAGCAGCAGCCACACCATCAAAACCCCATTAAAAGCAAGAGAGCCATAAATAAACTTGTGGGCCAACGGCATGCAAGACCACGCCGCTCGGAAGCCCCGCAGTTGCTCCTTCAAACCCATCTTTGCTGCTGCTGCTGCTGCTGCTGCTGTGCTGCTGCTGCTGCTGCTGCTGTGCTGCTGCTGTTGCTGCTGCTGTTGCTGCTGTTGCTGCTGATAGGCTAGTTGTGGGGGTTGGGGAGCCTGTGACGGTGCGGCTGGATGCCGTTGCTTCTTACTAGGCAGCAGTTCGAGGAGGCGACGCAGCAGCAGCCGTACCAGCAGCAACAACAGCAGCAGCAGCAGCAGCAGCAAGGGGGCCTCTGAATCAATGAATGCTCTCCTGTGACTTAAGGACGTGGGGCACACACCGCCTGCGTGAGAAACCTGTGGGCTGGTGTTGCTACCGTCTTTGCTGCTGCTGCTGCTGCTGCTGGTGTTGGTGCGGTTGCTGCGACTCCCGCTGCTGCAGCAATTGCTGCTGCTCCTCAGACTAGCGCTGGAGCTGCAGCAGCAAATATTGATGCTGCTTCCACTCCCTTTTTTGTCTATGGGGAGAGACAGCAGCCGCCCCCGCAGACAAGAGCATCGAGGCGGCTTGCCGCGGAGCAGCAGCAGCAGCAGCAGAAGCAGCAATAGCTGCAGCAGCAGCCGTAGCTACACTCCTGCACACAGGCCAGCTTAAATACAAGGAAAATCAATAAATAAACTATTTAGTGTTAAAAACATAGAAGATGCATTAGAAGAACCCGCAGCAGCGTGGGGGGGCCTCGTCTAGCTGCTGCTGCTCCTGCTGGATGGCGGCGTTGCGGCAGCATGCAGCAGCAGCAGCAGCAGTAGCAACTGCTGCTGCTGCTGCTGCCACAACTGCAACAGTTGGAACTTCAAGCGCATCAATTTCAGACAGCTTTTTATATTTTCTTGCACGTTTTGTAGAGGCAGCAAAGTTGCAGCAGCGTTTGCCTTCGCTGTGCCGTTCGCTGAGTCACGGCAGCAGCAGCAGCAGCAACTGCAGCAGCAGCAGCGGCAGCAGCGGGAACTGACGCGGCTGCTGCAGCGCTTGCTTGGCCCCTCCTCTAGGGAGGTCGCTTTGTAGCTTTGACTTTTCGCAGTCTCGGTGCTGCGCAGCAGCAGCAGCAGCGGCAGCAGCAGCAGCAGGGTGGAGCCGCAGGGGCACAAACAGTGCGGGCTGGCTGGGTTTGCTGCATCTGAGCCGCTTCTGCTGCTGCTGCTGCAGCGGAGCAGCATCTTGAGGAGCATCTCGCGCGCTGGTGGGTGTCTTCCTGTTGTGTCTCTTTGCCGCAGGACGGGAGCGCAGCAGCTGCAGCAGCAGCAGTAGTGGCAGCAGGCGCAGCAGCAGGAGCAGCAGCAGGAGCAGCAGCAAACTTCGAGGCACTGCAGCATGCCCCCAAAGCCCCAGAGGTACTGCTAACTCTTCCTGTAATGCCCTAGTCAGCCTGGCCTTTGTGTCTTTTGTTTTTCTCCTTTTGCTGCTGCTGTGTCTCTTGCTGCTGCACCTCAACTGCTGCTGCACCTCCTGCTGCTGTTTCTCTCTGTCTCCTGTCCCCCTCCAAGGCGGCTGCCGCCGCGCGGCCCCAGCGCAGCTGCCCCCCCGCTTCCCGCCCCCCCCCCGCAGCAGCAGCAGCAGCAGCAGCAGCAGCAGCAGCAGGATGGCCTACCTCGTCGAATTCAGCCAAGATGGCAGCGTGCTGCAGCAGTGGAAGCTGCGGGGAGGCCGCTGCTACTCTGTGGGGCGCAACACGGGCTGCAGCATAGTGCTGCCGCACATAAGTATATCGCGGCGGCACGCGCTGCTGCTGCTGCGGCAGCCAGCAGCAGCAGCAGCAGCAGCAGACCTCGCCGAACTCCACGAACTCGGCGCTGTTAATGGCACTTCTGTTGACGGAAAGAGACTCAAAAATAATTCAATTATTTCTCTCAAAGAGGGCGCAGAAATCCTCTTCGGAGAAAACCCCAACGCCTACAAGCTGCTGCAAGGTGCGCCTGCTGCTGCTGCTGCTGCTGCTGCTGCTGCTGCTGTTGCTGGGTGCGGCGGAGGTGGATTGGGCCACAGTTGCCATTTTCTCTGCAGCTGTGGTTGGGCTGCTGCGGATGCTGCTGCCGCGGCGCCTATGCTGCTGGTGCTGCTGTTTGGTGGCTGCTGCTGCTGCTCTTTCAGCTTTGCTGCTTTGCTGCTGCTGCGAATGCTGCTGCTGAGTGTGGGTGTCTTTGATGTTCGGCGCTGCTGCCGCGTCGCTTTTTTGCTGCCACTAATTAATTCGACGTCTTTTGTTTTGCTTTTGTCTCTCTTAGCTGCTGCTGCTGCTGCTTGCTGCTGCTGCTGCTGCTTCCTGCTGCTGCTGCAGGCGGTCACCGTGAAAAGGGGCTTGATGTGTTAAGGCCCAGGAGCTGCTCCCCCCCAGCTGGCAGCAGCAGCAGCAGCAGGAGACGCTCCAGCTCCCCAGACAGGCACAGCAGCAGCAGCAGCAGCAGAAATGCTGAAGGAGCGAAGAGGGAAGCAGAGGAAGCAGCAGCTAGCAGGAAGCGCAGCAGAAGCCCGGACAGGGAATCTGCAGCAAAGCCAGCAGCAGCTGCTGCTGCTGCTGCTGAAGGCAGCAGCAGCAAGCCGCGCTACCTTACCATGAGTACGCAAGCTGCTGACAGCAGCAGCAGCAGCAGCAGCAGTGCGAGGCGCCGCAGCAGGTGGACCCGGCGCTCCCCATCC
>NW_013541532.1:7911-14529 GCF_000499545.2 Eimeria tenella
CTAGCTAGCTGGCTGGCTAGCTAGCTAGCTGGCTAGCTAGCTGGGTGGCCAGCCAGCTGGCTGGCTGGCTGGTTGGCTAGCTAGTTAGTTGCCTTGTTGGTTCGCTAGCTACCTGTCGGCCTGCCCAATTGGTTGGCTAGCTAGCTAGCTAGCTAGCTAGCTGCCTGGGTGGCCGGCTAGCTAGCCAGCTAGCCAGCTAGCTAGCTAGGCCATTGCCTCGTGTGGGACAACTCCCTTAGCTGCCTTCTTGTGCTGTTGCCCAGCGGTGCAGCTGCTGCAGCTGCTGCAGCTTGTGCAGCCAGCAGCTGCTGCTGCTGGAAGGCCCTGCCGCAGCAGCAAATGGCTGCGCTTTGCTGCTGCTCCGTTGAACTGCGGTGTACGTACACCTGGTTGCTTTGCGCAGCAGCAAACCGGACAAATTCGAAATAGATTTGTCTGGGGAGTTCCCCTTTGCTGTCGAAGACTTAAAGACAATTACAGTTCCTAAATTTAGTTATTTTCAAATTTTAAATATTTTAAATTAGTTTTAACTTCAAACTTGAAGTCTTCTAAAATTGCCTTTCCTGCACGGCCGCTGCATGCAGCTGTTCTGCGAGTGCATGCACAGATCTACTCTCTTATAGGAAAATAAATGATTTAAATGTTTAAAAACCAAAAATAAACAATTTAAATACTTTAAATTCAAATTTACGCAAATCTGTGGAGTCATTTATTCACAGATTTGTGCGGATGCCACAAAAGTGAGTTTAAGCCAATTGGCAAATTTGTTTGTACACACACAACAAAAACCTCATTAAAATGCATATGCAGTGTGTTGAAGTGTATATACATAAAAATATATAAATGTGTGTTTATATATTTATGCTTAGGTGCTCTACATGCATGCATGTATGCATGCATTTTTTTTTTGCTGCTATATACATACATATAGAGAAATATACATTTGCGATTAATTGCTCTATATGCATGCACGTATGCATGCATAAATTTTCCTGTTCCGCTGAATTCTGCGTCTCCCACTGCAACGCGGTCGATCCCCTTTGCAGCAGTTTTGTTGCTGCTGCTGCGCTGCTGCTGTTGATGCTGCTGCTCTGCTGCACTTCCTTCTGCTTTCCTGCTGCTTTTCCTGCGGCTCTCATTGGCCAGAGGGCCTGTGGTGGACTTTTCTTTGAAGATAAACTCAGCTCTATTTGGACAGAGGCCTCAGCCAGCACGGGAGAACTGTGGGGCCCTGACTTGCTGCTGGTTTTACCTTCCTACTTGCTGCTCTTCTGCTGCGCTTGCCTGTTGAATCCATCCAGGCGGGCCGAAGGGCCCCAGAGGGCCCCAGCGGGCCAAAAGGGGGGCCCCAAAGGAGGCTCTACGGGGCCCCAGGGGGCCTCAGGGGGCCCCACGGGGCCCCACGGGGCCCCAGGTGACTTGAAGAGGCCTCAGGGGGCCCTGGGAGCCCCCGAAAGACCACCAGCTGCACAGTGTTGAGACGGCCGTCCGCCCAAGTCTGCGGCGCGCGAAGAGAGAGGTGTACGTACACCTGGTGCATGCAAGCAGTGGCCAGGATGAGATTCGGGGAATGCAGCGCTGCTACCCGCCAGCCACTATTGCCAGCCGTATTGTCTATCTTTATTTATTCATATATCTGACTATATCTACAATATGTATATATATATATACATCCATATCTATGTCTATATATACATGTATATGGTAAAGTTGCAGGTGCTGCATGGCGCTGCTGCATGGCCTCGGCGGGCAGCAGCAGATTGAGGTATGCTCAGGGCAAAGACAGCTATTTGTCTGATGCATTTGTTTTCCTTGTTTGTAGCTTTCTTATATCAGAAGCAAATGGATGAACTGGGGCGCAAAATTCTCTTCAAATCTACACAAACTAAATCAAGTAAAATGCTGCAGCGCGCCTCAGCGGCCACTCGGGGGCTCGGGCCTGCAGGCCAAGGCCAGAAACTCCGAATGGAATTTCCCCACTCTTTCCCCGCTTTCCTTCTGTGGGGCTTTTGGAAGCCTCCGCAAGAAGCCCACGCATGCAAAAGGCTTTCCCAGAGTAACTCGCGGCTGAGTGGGAGAAGTCCAGGAGGCCTTTTCGTGAAACCCCAGTAGCCCCTTTACCAGTTGCCTGCCCCCCGAACCTTCCTTGGACTGATCTAATCCGCTAAAGTCTAAAATCAAGTAAAAATGGAAAAGTCATTTTCACTTGGGGACGCTCAACGGAGCCACGCGGGAGCAAAGTGGGTGGACTGGAAAAGTGCAACGACTGATGTAAAGTCGCATCTGATGTAGAGGTGAGGAAAGACTTAACAGAAGCTTCGCACAAACTTCTTTATCCAGCTTTGGCTGTTACGCTCGGGCAGCCACGGGGGATAACAGCAGCATCTGCCAGACTTGTAATTCATAGTTGTCGAGAGGTCCTCGGCTGCGGCCACGAGACAGATATGAATTCTCCGAGGCTGTAGTTCCTGGGCAACTCTGCCAAGTCCCAGTGCACGGAAAACCCCCAAAGCTTCTTCCCTCTGGATAGTGACCCCTCTAACTTTGAGGTATTGTTCTTCGATAGCAGCTTCCCTTCTTTGGATAAACCTTCGGGGCTTTGTAGAGGGTGGCCGTGGCGCTGCTGCATGCGAATAACCAGCAAACAGCCACTCCATCTCGCCTTGAGCAAGGCAGAAGCTGCGCTGCAGCGGCTGGGAAAAAAGCCAGTGAAGAGCCACTTCTTTAGGGGTCTTCGCCGTTGGCTGCGAAGGCAGCAGAGAGTAGAGCCCAAGCCGCGGGCCATTTTTTGTCGCGAGGGCCTCAACAAAAAGGCTTCAGAAGGCGGGTGGTGGAGGCTAGAGGAAAGGTGCACATAGAACAGGAAGAGTTTTATTAGAAGACAGAGTGGGCAGGGGGCAGCCTGGGCAGCCACAGCGGCTCTTGGCAGCTTTAGCTACCACGTCTGCAACGGGACTGCTGCTCCGTAGAGGGCAAAGGCTGCAGGGGGAGCCACTCATCCTTTCTTCCTAAGTCAAGCGGAGCTTACGCTGTTTCGCTGAATGGCGCTGCAGCAGAAGCAGGAAGAGCACTCTCGGCAGCAAAACAAAAGTTCCTGCTGTTTTGCTCTCGACGAATACAGCGGGACTGGCTAAGACAACTCTGGCACCCCTGATGCCCACAGCTACGCTGCCACGAGCAGCAAATAAGACTTCTTCCTGCGGTAGTTTGAGCCCACGAAGCAACAGACTCATCTTCCAAAACTTGTTTCCCAAAACAGGCCCTCTAGCTTTCGTTCCTCCATCACTCATAACATTCCACTGCTTTATTCTGTCAAGTCCCTTTAAGGGCCCTTCCTGTGCTGCCAGCTTAAACATAGTGCTAGCAGGACTGCGCCGTGGGGATCCTTCCGAACTCTCTTGTAGTGCTTGGCGTTTTTGGCATTTTGCGAGAATGAAGGATCTTAAGCAGTGGTCCAGTGGACCACTGGGGCTGCACTATCTTCTGTGTCTTTGCTTATGGTGGCTCGAGGCCCACTTTTCCACGTGGGCCTTGAGCCACCGTTGGGCAAGAGCATCTGGCCGCGGCAATCTGCACAAACCTCCAGAAGCCAGGCTGGCAGTTGGGGCAGCCGTGCATTTTGATATTTCCCGCAAAGTAAACGAAGTTAAAAAAAGTGCAGTTTAATTGCCCAGAAGAGTGACTCAGGGCCCTCTCCAGGGAGTGTGCAGACACTTCACACAGCCAGACAGTGAAGCCTCTAAGGCCCAAGACTTAGAGACAGGCGGATTCTTTTGGCCACTTAGGGGTAATGAGTAAGAGTAAGGGCTGGTGGGTCCCCAGCCCAAGTGTGCAGCCCTCAGCAACAGAGACTGCTGCCAAATCTGAGGACTAGTTCTTTGTCATAAAAGGGCAAGCCACTACCATACAACTCGCTGAACCGCCCACAAGCATGACAGACACAGTCAGAGATTGCTTGGGTGAAGAGTTGCATGCACTGCGCGTAATGTGTGAAGAAAGGGTTTTCCTTGTTCGAAATATCTCAGAGACATCAGATATGCGGGCTCAGGTAATGCCTGCGGCACAAACAGGGCCCCCCCTCACAAAAATAAGATCAGCATAAAACCTTGAAGTGTTCCTTTTAACATGCATGCACTATGAAGCTGCACCTAAATCACTCTTCAAAAGATCCAACTTCTCTGCAGTCCCCTCTCCCAGCCATTCGCTGCATCTTCGCTAATAGCCAAAAACGAGGTAAGCTAAAGCCCCCCAGGCAAAGTTCCTTGGGGGCCAAGTTTGCTTTTTTAATTGACTTCCGCTGTGTCTATACTTCAGCAATGCAAAAAGAAACGCCACTCGGCAATCATCGATAAAATTTCGCAGAAGAGCTTCTAGCTGCACTTTGTCAGTTACAGAACTGTGTAGACATTTTACATTTTGCTGTATTTTGTCCTTATCTCTTTTGTCAGTTACTTCTTTCGAAGGGCGTAGAAGTGCCTTCATTTCGAAGTAAGGTCCACTTTTCGTCGAGTCAGAGAAGACAAAGAAAAGTCTTTTCGTAAGACTGTCGTAGCACTGCAGGCCTTTTATACTTGTGACTGTGCCACCGAAAGTTTCCCGAAGACGTTTCTCCCTTGTCCCTTCAAAGCTGCATTTGCGGTGACTTAACGCATGCAGTTAGTCTAAAAGAGACAATAAACAGTTCAAGCCTTTTGGGCTCAGTTCAGAGAGGGCCACAGACACACCTCTTGTGTCCAGAATGCATTTCGGAAGCTGCAAAAGTCTAGAGGCTGCTTGCACATCAGCAAAAGACTGGGTCCTTCTGTGTTAAGATTGCGGACATGAGGGGAAAAGTGACTGCAGCGTTTTAGAACTAAGATGGAAAAGGCCTCCAAAATGGCCTTCTTTGCAGCAACCCTGCCTAGGCAACAAGCCCCAGACATGAGGCCCAAAAGCCTGCCCTTAACCCTCTAAGAAGCAGCTGCAGCGGAGCACTGGGGGCCCCTTCTGGGGGCCCCCTTCGTTGGCCTCTGCCTAACTGGCCGAAGATGCCGTACTGAATGCCTACAGTGCATGCATCCGGAGAGGGCCCAGAATTGCCTCTTTCTGGAATTCTACTTGGGTAGAATTCAGCATTTGAGTTAAGTAACTTCGAAATGTTTTGTGCTTTTGCTGATTCTGTTCTTAAATGGCTGCTGCGCAGCAGCTTCCTCACTGCCCCCTTTTGGCCCTACGTGGCTGCCTGCTCTCTGGCCGTGGCCTAATTTAAGTCTTCTGAAAAACTTTGACTTTTAAAAAATTCGCTACAACTCTTCTAAGCTTTGCCTTTGCTGCCCGGCCCATAGAGAAGACTCTGTCAGCAAGTGACGCGGCCACACACTAGTGGGCCCTTGCTGCGTCGGCAGCACTGCAGCGTATCTTATGGCTGCTGCGCCGCTGCGGAGCTGCTGCTGCTGCTGCTGCAGCAGCAGCAGCAGGAGCCGCGGTGCTGCTGCTGCGTTTGCTGCGCCTGCTGCAGCGTCGCCAGTCGAGGGCGGGCGGCTGCCGCCTCGCCGGCTGGAGCAGCACGGGCGTAAACAGCAGCAAGTGCTGCTGCAGCTGCTGCAGCTGCTGCAGCGTGGCAGGGAAAGAGGCAGCACGGCCGCGGGCTGCGGCGCACCAGCGGCTGCTGCAGGCTGTGGGGAGTGGAGAGACAGGGCGTGGGCCGGGGTTGTTTGGGCTGAGGTGTACGTACACCTGGAGCCGCCGGTGCTGCAGGGCCTCGGAAAAGAAGGCCGGGGGGAAGAGCGGGCAGCAGCGAAGGAGCTGCAGCAGCACTGTCTGGAGGCGAGGCGTGCTGCAGCAGATTTTCGCGGGAGTTGGGGGGCCTGGCAAGGAAAGGCGGCTCAATTTGGCGCTGGAACACTAAAAAAAAGATAATAAAAGGTTTATTTTTCGAAAGAAGCTGCGGAGAAGAGCCGCGGGAGCTGCACGGCCGCAGGGTGGTTTGCGCCCTGGGGTGTACGTACACCCCAATACACCCACACCGCTGACCGCGCCGCCACGACCTGCCGCCGAAACTAGAAAAAAGAAAAGATAGAGCAGATTGAGTGGAATAAATGGCCTAAAAAGGAAAAACTGGGACTTGTATTTCTTAATTTGCTACAGAAGTGAAAGAAAGGAAGGCAGCAAACGCCTATATAACCCCCGCCCCGAGGAGCTGCGTGTACACCCGAGTAGTGGGTGGGAGAGGGTTTGCTGCTGCGCGTCTTCTTCCTTCATTTATTTCTTTTATTTTATTCAACTTCAGTTGCTTCTCTGCGTTCTATTTACTTGCTGCTTCCCTGCTGCAGCCAGCTGCGCCTTAACTCCGCACCTGCTGCTTCCCGCAGCAGCCCTCAGCCTGTCTCCAGCAGCTGCTCTCTCCTTGCTCGCGGCTCTCGACCTCTTCCCGCCCCCTGGCTCCTGCTGCTGCTGCTGCTGTTGCTGCTGCTGCTGCTGCTGCTGCTCCTGCTGCTGCTCCACCTCCCGCGCAGGCCCTGCCCCGGTCGCTCTGCTGCAGCGCCGCTCTACCTGCTTCCTGCTGCTTCCGCTGCACCTCTTGGGGCCCCTGCTGCGCCCCTGACGACCTCTTCTGCTGCCGCCCCCAGCTGCAGCAGC
>NW_013541532.1:14629-24115 GCF_000499545.2 Eimeria tenella
GCAGCAGCAGCAGCAGCAGCAGCAGCGGCGTGTGCGCGCAGGCGTGTACGCGCTGGCGCTGCACCCCAGCGTGGACGTGCTGTGCTCCGGCGGCCGCGACGCCGCAGTGCGGGTGTGGGATTTGCGCACAAAAAAAAACGTCTTCGTGCTGGCGGGCCACGGGGGCACGGTGATGGCGCTGCGCGCGCAGTCGCTGCGTCCGCACTTGATTTCCGCGTCTCAGGACAAAACGGTGCGGCTTTCCGCGGGTTTCCCGGGGGTTTCCGAGGGTTTCCGAGGGCTGCCCGAGGGTTTCCAGGCGCTTCCAACGAGGGGTTTGAAGGGGGGGCGCTGCGAGGGTTTTCGCGAGGGTTTTCGCGAGGGTTTGCGCGCGAGGGTTTGCGCGCGGGCGGTTCGTGGGGGCGTCTTCGGGCGGGTTTTGGCGCCTTTTGGGGCCTCTTTTTGCGCCTTTTCTCGCCTTCTGGGGCCTAGGGTTTAGGGTTTAGGGTTTAGGGTTTAGTTTCGAATAAGCTTTTTCCTCTTTTTATCTCCATTTCTTAGCCACTTTTTGTGCCTTTTTTCGGCTTTTTATTTCGTTTTATTGTTCCTTTTTCGTCTGTTTCTCCTTTTTCTTCTTAACTCTTTTTTCTTCTTTTCTTTCTTCAATCCTTTTATTCCCTTCTTTCTTTCTTAAGCTTTTTAATTCTTTTTTCCGTCTGTTACCCCTTCAAAATCACTGCTGTGCCGCCACTGGACTTGCTGCTGCTGCTGTTGCTGCTGCTGCTGCTGCAGGTGCGTTTGTGGGATCTTGCTGCGGGCAAGTGCGAGGCCACTTTGACAAACCACAAAAAGAGTGTCAGGACAATCGCGCTGCACCCCACAGAGTACTCCTTCGCCACCTGCGGCGCAGACAAAGTCAAGGTACCTAGGGTTTAGGGTTTAGGGTTTAGAGTGCACCACAAGGCGCTTGCCGTTGCTGCTGCTTTGCTGTTCTTATCATCTTAGAGCGAAAGCTCGCCAGCTGCACCTCGCCGAGACCGGCTTGCGCTGCCTTCTGCTGCTGCTGCCGCTGCTGCTGCTGCTGCTGCTGCTGCTGCTGTAGGCCTGGCGGTGCCCGCTGGGGGCCTTTGAGCGGAACATCGATGGCCTCAACTCCATTCCCAACTGCTGCGCCTTCCGCGACGAGGGCGACAGGTCGTCTTTGGTAGTCGGCAGCAACAACGGGTGAGGGTTCGGGGTTTAGGGTTTAGGGTTTAGGGTTTAGGGTTTAGGGTTAGGAGTTTCGCTGTCAAGTCTGGGTCCCGGGGCTGCGGGAGTGCGCTTCAGGGGACAGGGGACAGGGCTTGGGATATCTGGACTGCAGAGCGTGAGGTTTTGGAATTAGGGTTTAGGGTTTAGGGTTTAGGGTTTGTTTGCAGGCAGCTGCACTTCTGGGACTGGCGTTCGGGCTACAAGTACCAGACGCTGCAGTCGCGAGTGCAGCCGGGGTCTTTAGAAAGTGAAAATGGAATTTTTTGTTGTGCTTTTGACAAGTCCGAGACCAGACTCATTACGGGGGAGTGCGACAAAACCATCAAGGTGGGCTCTTCAAAGCAGCAGCAGCAGAAGCAGCAGCAGCAGTAGCAGTAGCAGCAGTAGCAGCCACAGCAGCAGTAGCAGTGGTTGTGGCAGAGCGAGAGCAGCAGCAGCAGCAGCATTTGCTGCTGCTGCTGCTGTTGCTGCTGTTGCTGCTGCTGCTGCTGAGCGCTTGTGGGGTGTGGGGCTGAGGTGTACGTACACCTGAGCGCGTCTGACTGTGTCTGCAGATTTGGAAAATCGATGAAGAAGCAACAGAAGAAACACATCCAATTAGTTGGGGACACAAACGAGACAGAGCAGCGGTGGCCTTCTAATTCACGGATTTAGGGTTTAGGGTTTAGGGTTTGGCTCGGAGCTGCTTCAAGCGCCGCGCCATCCCCTCTGTCGCAGGGCCTCACGGGCTTCATAGCTCCCTTTGCTGCTGCTGCTGAGGCTGCTGCTGCGGTGGTTGCTGCTGCGGCTGCTGCTGCTGCGGCGGCTTCTGCTGCTGCTGTCGGTCATTGTTGAATTTGAGAGCCTTTGTCATCTCCGTGTCGCCTTTTGAGGCCACGGAGAGGCAGGACACGCTGCAGCAGCAGCAGCAGCTGCTGCAGCAGCAGCAGCAGAAGCAACGAGGGGCCCTTTCCACTGGAGGCGGCGTCTTGTCTTTCAGTTTCGCCTCAGGGAAATCTTGGAAAGAAAATTATTTAACAAAATGTTTATTCAAAAAGAACAAAAAGAACAAAAATGTTTATTCAAGAAGAACTCCATTTAATTGAAATTTTCATTAAATGGACATCTTGCTTCAGCTTATTTAGCCACTAAAAAGAACTTCAGATTTGCATGCGCTTGTGACACATATATATATTTTAGATTTAATATCTTTATTATTTGTAAATAAAGTAATATAAATAAGAATAAATCTGAAGCAAATATAACATAAATGCATTAAAAACGATCTGCAAATATAACTAAATGCACTTGTCCTCCACAGGCACCTCAAGAACATTTTTTGGATTTTTTCCGAAGAAGTTCTGCAAAGACTGGAGAAGTCCGTGGGGCTTTTTGCATGCATTTTGACTTCCATTTCGGGGAAAAGTTCGTCCTTTTTGAGTTCCTTCAAATGCCCTTTATTTCATTTATTTCTTTTGCGTCAGTTTGCAGAAAATTGCTTTTTTGCTGCTGCAGCAGCTGGGGTGTATGTACACCTGCGTCCAAATGCACCATTTCAGAGTTCTGCAAAAATGCAGAAACTCTTCGAAACAAGATGCTTCCAAGAAGTCCATTTAAAGACACTTCTGCTTCTCTTTAAAGCAGCGCTGCAGTGTTCGGCCCAGGCTCTGCCTCGCTGCTGCTGTTGCTGCAGCGGCTGCTGCTGCTGCTGCAGCAGCGGGCGATGATCAGCCGTTGCTGCAACGCGCCGCCCCGATCTCTCTCTAACCTCCGTCTAGATCTCCAAATTAACTTCAAATTATCTTCAAATTATTTCTAATTTATTTCTAAATTGTTTTCAAATTATTTCTAAATTGTTTCTAACTGTTTTTAACTGTTTCTAATGGCTGCTAATTGGCCTTAAGCTTCTGGGGGGCCGCCGGCGGCCTCTGCAAGTTCAGCGCCGCGGCGCAGCCGCCTGTGCCTCCAAGTTCATATGGGCTGCAGCAGCAGCAGCAAACGGAACAACTGTTCCTGCAGCTGTTCGTGGCTGGCGCCAAAGCAGCGAAAAATGAGCAAATGACGCAGAGCCCCTACTTCCTGCTGCTGCTGCAGCAGCAGCAGCAGCTGCTGCTGCTGCTGGTCCGTGCGTCTTCGCAGCAATTCGCCCTTCGGCTGTCTCGGTCGGGGGCTGGAGACGCAGGGCGTAGAAGATGGCCCTCAGCTAGCTAGCTAGCCAGCTAGCCAGCTAGCTGGCTAGCTAGCCAGCACTGCGTCTATTTGGCTAGCGTGGCCCGCAGCTCGCACTCCTGCTGCTGCTGCTGCTGCTGCTGCTGGTCACTGGGTGCGCTGGCGGGCCATGTCGAGGGCGTGCTGCACGTTGGCCTTGAGGGGCTTCAGAATCTTTTCTTCTGCTGCTGCTGCTGCTCCCTTTAAGTACTCTTCATAGTGAGCTGTTGCGAAGCAAAGAACTTTCGACGGGAGGCCGAGGGCAGGTGCAGCAAGTGCTGCTGCTGCTGCGAGCTTCAGCAGCAGCAGCAGCGACGTGGGCAGCACCCGCAGCAGCACCGACACGGGGAAACTCGACAGCAGGTGCTGCAGGCAGCACACCAGCAAGAAGTACTCCAGAAGACGCGTTGCTGCTGCTGCTGCTGCTGCGTCGCGGCCTGCTGCTGACAGCATCCGCACAGCCACCAGCGTGGGGATCAGCAGCGAAACTGCAAACAGCAGCAGCTGCAACGTGCACGTAAAAAACGTCATCTTTGCACAGCAGCAGCAGCAGCAGCAGCAGCAGCGCGGAGTGCGGCGCTTCGGTCCGAACCCCAGAAACTGGTAAGGAAGAGTTTCCTGGCTGCTGCTGAAGAGCAGCAGCACACAAAAAGAAACCTGAAAAAGAGGTGTATACTACACCGCAGGAAGGCTCCAGAGACGGCGCGGAAGGGAGCTGCAGCAGCAGCAGCAGCAGCAGCAGCAGCGCGCCTCCGTGGAACGACAGAAGAAGGCAACTCGGGCGCAAATTAAGTCGCAGATGAAGAGTGCTAAAGCACACCCACAAAAAGAAATCGATCTAACAGACAGTAGTGGCAGCAGCAGTGCTCTGGGTGACCGAGGCACCAGCAGCAGCAGCAGCTGCCGCTGCTGCAGCATGCAGACGCAATCGTCCGCGGTGTTGCTGCTATGTGTCTTGTGCCCCGTCCCTAAGATCGCCTGGTGCCAGATTGTGTCTCCTGTTTTTTCTGTTGCAGCAGCACCAAGCAAAGTCACCGGCAGCTTTGCTGCAGCAGCAACTGTGCAGCAGCGGCAGCAGCAGCAGCAGCAGCAGCAGGGTCAATAGACACAAGGACGCCTGAGGGATCAGAATCAGTAGACACTCCTGGCCTGCGGTTTGTCAGCTTCCCTTATTTGGGGTGTGTAGACACCTCGTTTAGCTGCTGCCAGGACTGCTGCAGCGGCAGAAACGGCAACTGTTGCTGCTGGCGGCAGCTGCAGCGGACCGTCAAGAGAGCGCCACAGGCGGCAGCAGCAGCAGCCACTGCAGCAGCAGTAGCAGCTGCAGCAGCTGCAACGCTGGCGCATTGATTTTTGCTCGGAAGCTGCAGCAGGAGCAGCAGCAACGCAGGATGCTGAGCACCACCCGACCACTGCTGCTGCTAGCAGCGGCGCTGCTGCTGCTGCTGGTTTCTTGCAGGGAATTTGCTGCTGCTGAAGAGTCTCTCCCGTCTCGTTTCTTGAGTGCAGCAACAGAAGATGCAGCGATTGCGCTGCTGAAGCAGCAGCAGCTGCAGCGGCAGCAGCAGCAGCAGCAGCAGGAAGACCAGCAGCAGCGAAGGCAGCAGGAGCAGCAATTGGGGGAAGATGCAGAGTTTGCTCTAAGCAAAGGCTGGTGGAAGCTTGCCCAGGAGCTCATCCTTGAGTCTCATGTCTTGGGTATGCCTCTGCTGCTGCTGCTGTTGCTGCTGCTGCTGCTGCAGGCATTGTGTGCCTTCAGCCACAGCTCCCGCTGCTGCTGCTGTTGCTGCTGCTGCTGCGGGTTTTCGCTTCTGGGAGTTCTTCTTCGCTTGAGGTGGCTCTGCTGCTCCTGGCCCTGTTGCTGCAGCCACTGGACTTTTGCTTGTGCTGCTGCTACTGCGAATCTGCTGCTGCTGCTGCTGCGCGCGGTGCCACCGTGCCAAGCCCATCCCCAAAATCTGCTGCTGCTGCTGCTGCTGCTGCAGACGTGGACGTGGGTTACCGCGTTCGGCGCTTAGTGACGGGAATAAGAAATCAATTGGCGGAGATTGAGAGGCTGCTGAGCAAGCAGCACGACGCAATCGCAGTGTACGGACACCAGCAGCAGCAGCTGCAGCTGCAGCAGCAGCAGCAACAGCAGCAGCAGTAGCAGCAGCAACAGTAGTAGCAGTAGCAGCAGCAGGCTAAGGGCTAGCCGCCTCTTTGGAAGACTTTGTGGCTGAATAACGAGATGCAGGCAGACTGTTAAAGCATCACTAACAACCTTTTTCTGTTGCTGCTGCTGCTGCTGCTGCAGGATGTCACCGGCCTTTCAGTGGGCGCAGTCTCCGATTGAAATATTTTTGAATATCAAATTTGCCTACAGATGGAGCAGCCCAGGTAACTCTGCTGCTGCTGCTGCTCTTTGACCTGATGCTGCTGGTGTTCGTGCTGCTGCTGCTGCTGCTGCTGCTGCTTCAGCCGCCAATATTTTCGATACTGCTCCCATAGTAGCTCTTTGCTGCTGCTGCGTCTGCTGCTGCTGCGTGAGCTGCTGCTGCTGCTCCGCATATGGGCGTGCGTGACGACTGGCAGCAGGCCATGGGCGGGGCTCCCTGTAGCCTCTGCTGCTGCTGCTGCTGCTGCTGCTGCAGGCGCTTTGTCTCTGGAAGACAGCTCTTTTTCGAGTTCCTCCAATTCATTTTCCTTCACGGGTTTGGCGCAGCACTCTGGCGTGAGGAGAAAGTACAGACTCAACCTGCAGCTTTTCAAAGAGATCATTCCAGAGGTCAGCTGCTGCTGCTGCTGCTGCTGCTGCTGGGGGCTGCGGCAGTTAGACACTCGCAAGCCGTGCGCAGAGCTGGGGCGGTGCTGCTGCTGCTGTTTCTGCTGCTGTCGCTGCTGATGCTGTTTTTTGAGGCCTACTCCTGCGAGGGGCTGCTGCTGCTCACGTTGTGCTGCACCTGCTGCTGCTGCTGCTGCTGCAGCGGACAAAGTGGAATTTCGCCTCCGTGGGAAAAGTCGTGTAAGAGCTGCTGCTGTTGCTGCTACCGCCGCTGCTCTTGTTCTGTTGCTGTTGCGGAAGCTCGCGTTGTTACCGTTGCTGCTGAACTTTGCGTTTTGCTGCTGCTGCTACACTCTGCCTTGCTGCTGCTGGCTGCTGCTGCTGCTGCTTTGTCTTCAGTGTCACCTTGAGGAAGAAGGAGGTCGGCATATGGGACCGCCTCACTGCAGACACTGTACGGGACGCCTACATCGTTGCTGCTGCTGCTGCTGCTGCTGCTGCTGCTGTCGTTGCTGAGGCTGGCGCTACAGCGTTTCGCTGAAGAAGCACAGCGCAGGAGGTGCTGAAGCTGTTGCTGCTGCTGCTGCTGCTGCTGCTTTTGTTGCTGAGCGCAGGCCAAGATCGTCAATATGAACGTTTGGCTTGACATGAGGGAAAAGTGAGACTGCTGGTGCTGCTGCTGCGGCTTGCTGCTGCTGCTGCTGCTGCTGCTGCTGCAGCTTCTGGTATGACTTGATATCCGTGCTACTGCTGCTGCTGCTGCTGCTGCTGCTATTGCTGCTGCTGCAGGGTGCAGAAGGACGTCGACGCTTTCCACGCGGGCAATTACACAGTCCCAGTAGACGAAGACGTTGGCGAAGCAGGACAGCAGCAGCAGCAGCAGCAAGACGCAACGCAAAAGGGAGAGGAGTTGTAAGGAGTTTCGTTGTAATGCATTTTGCCTTGGGGTGTATAGACACCTCATTTGTCAGCGTCCTGTGCCGCTTGCTGCTGCAGTGCTTGCCCGTATAAGTGGCTGGCTGTTCTGCTGCTGCTGCTGCTGCAGCGCAACAGCAGCGCGGCATTAGCAGCTGCAGCAGCAGCAGCAGGTGAACGCTGCAACGGAGACAGTGTCTCTCAAATCTGGCGGCGTCGCTCCAGCCTTTGCGCAGCTAGCTGCCTTCGTGTCAGCCCCAGCTGCAGCTAGCTAGCTGGCTGGCTGGCTAGATAGCTAGCTAGCTGGCTGGCTAGCTAGCTAGCTGGCTTGTATGCTAGCTAGCTGGCTCGCTAGCTGCTCAGTTCAGAAGTAGTTTGTTAGTAGACAGGCATGCAGCAGCAGAGCAACTTAGAGGGAAGAGCTGCGAAGACTTGCTGCAGCGTCAGCAGCAACTGCACGAGTAGAAGCAGCAGCTACAGCGGCAGCAGCTACAGCCGCAAAAGCAGCGGCAAGAGCTGCAGCAGCAACAGCTACACCAGCAACAGCTGCACCAGCAACAGCTACACCAGCAACAGTGGCTTCAGTAGCGACGTCAGCTGCAGCAGCAGCGGCTACAGCAGCAGCAGCAGCGGCAGGTGGCGCTCTCTTCATGTTTTTTAGAAGCCTACGGGCCAATAGGCCCTTTTGATGCTGCTACGGTCTTTGCTGCTATGGGGGGGCAGCAGCAGCAGCAGCCCTGGCTGCTGCTGCTGCAGGTCCGTTTTCGCGCAGCTGCGCCGTTTTACGGCGCTCAGCTGCTTCGCACAAGAGCCGCATTAAGCGGATGTGCTGGTCCAGTTGCTGTTGCTGGAGTTGCTGCTGCTGCAGTTGCTGTTGCTGGAGTTGCTGCTGCTGCAGTTGCTGTTGCTGGAGTTGCTGCTGCTGCAGTTGCTGTTGCTGCAGCACAGCAGCAAGCACTGAAGCTGGCCTCTGTCTCATTGCTTCTGCGTGTCTGTACAGTGAGTAACTTTCTTATTAAGCGCCTTGGCTCTGGCTTGGGGCCAGCAGCTGCCAGGGGTCGCATGCAGCAGCGCAGCAGCAGCAGCAGCACAACTGCAGCCCCGGGAGGAGACGATCCCATGGCTCCTGAATGGCTAGCTAGCCACTGGCTAGCCAGCTAACAAGTTGAGCTCCTCAACAAGAGCCTTTGGGGAGCCAAGGCGCTGCGGAGGACACAGCAGCACGCCTCGCTGCTGCAGCCTGGCTGCCACTGTTACAGTAGCAGCCGCCGCTGCAGCAGCAGCCGCTGCTGCAGTGGCTGCTGAGCCGCAGTGGCTTAATTAGGCACAAAACTGACACTAGCAACAAAAATAATTCGTAATTTCTCTGCAGTAGCGGCGCATTTTGCTGCAGGAACAGCGACATGGCCAGTTGTGTGACAGCAACAACAACCCCACCAGCAGGTGGCAGCAGAGCCCCGTCCGAGCCCCCAACAGTGGAGAGCCTCAATCTCCTCTCTGGGGTCTTATTAGTAAATTTTTGTGTTTTATTTGCGAAAAAGAGCAGCAGGAGCCGGGCAGTCAGCAGCGGCTGCAGCAGCAGCAGCAGCAGCAAGAGCAGCCAATGGCGATCCTGCTGGTCCCGCGGCGTACAGCCCAGCCCTACATTAGACTGCCGCAACGAAAGCAGCGCTAGCAGCGCCAGCAGCGAATGCAGCAGCAGCAGCAGCAACTGCAGCAGCAGAAGCAGCAGTTGATTTCAACTGGTGGCCATGGAGCTGCAACAGCAGCGGCTGCTACTTGCTGAGGGCCCTTCGCGGAACCCGTTTGCCCCGACAGGAACAGCAGCAGCAGCAGCAACAGCAACAGCAGTGGGGTGCAGCAGCAGCAGCAGCACGGGCATGCCGGTTGTTGCTGCTGCTGCTGCATCTCCCTTTGCACGCCCGTCGGTGTCGTCCTTAGATAACAGCAACCCCAACATGCTGCCTGGGAGAAGTAGGGGCAGCAACAGCAACATCAACAGCAGCAGCAGCAGCAGCAAGAGCGGCAGCAGCAGCAGCATCACCGGCTTCGACTCGGTGTCGGCGCGGCTTGCTGTTGCAGCAGCAACGCCAATAAACAGCAGCAGTAGCACCACGGGGGATGACCCTTCATCAATCCTCTCTTGGCAGCAGCAACAGCAGCAGATGACTGCTGCTGAGCTGATCGCCTCAGGATTGCACACCAGTACTCAGCAGCAGCAGCAGCAGCAGCAGCAGCAGCAGCACAGACGCCCTCTGGGAGGTACGGGGCCCTTGCTGCTGAGCGAACTGGACACCCCCTTTGATGTCGCGAGGAACAGCAAAGCTGCTTTGCTTTTGGCTGGGGCATACAGGCCGCCGCCGCCGCCGCAGCAGCAGCAGCAGCAGCAG
>NW_013541532.1:24215-31343 GCF_000499545.2 Eimeria tenella
ACGCTACAAGGATTTCTACAGTCAGCAACAGCAGCAGCAGCAGCAGCAGCAGCAGCAGCAGCACTGGTCTGGCGCTTACTCAAGGCAGCCATTGCCCGAGCAACAGCAGCAGCAACTTGACGTCTCTGCTGCCGCCAAGCAGCGCAGCAGCGCGCTCTTGCGGCAGCTTTGCAGCTGCTGCAGCACGCCGAAGCAGCAACAGCAGCCCCAGCAGCAGCAGCGGCGACAACAGCACTGCTGCTGCGGCAGCAGCTACTGCAGCAGCAGCAACGAGAAGCAGCACAGCAGCAGCAAGAACTATAGCAGCATCTCGGGAGCTTCTAGCCCGCGTGGGCCTTGTGCTGGGCGCCAGCGGCCTAGCAGCAGCAGCAAGCCCAGCTCCAAGTACTACTACTACTGCTGCTGCTGCTGCTGGTGCTGCTGCTGAGCCTGCTTTTGCTAGTTCCCGGCCTGCCTGGCTGCAGGCTCCAACGGTTGCTGCGCCTGCTGCTGCGCCTGTTGCTGCACCTGCTGCTGCTTCCGCTGCTGCACCTGCTGCTGCTTCTTCTGCTGTTGCTGGGCTTCAGAGCTCCACTTTTGCAGGATATTCCTCTGCAGCGCCCCTGCTGCGCAGCAGTCAGCAGCAGCAGCAACAGCAGCAGCTGCTGCGGCATGCGCATAGGCCGTCTGCTGCTTCTGAGGTTCTCGCATGGTCGTGGTCAGATGAGGGGGCTGAGGCAGCAGCGCAGCTTCTGCTGCTGCCGCCGCAGCAGCAGCAGCAGGAGCAGCAGCCTGTGCAGCAGCAGCAACTCGGGTATGCGGCTTATTCCTCTGGGAAAGCGCTAGGCAGCAGCAGCGGCAGCAGCAGCGGCAGCAGCAGCGGCAGCAGCAGCAGCAGTGA
This sequence comes from Eimeria tenella, assembly GCF_000499545.2. Classification (NCBI taxonomy): domain Eukaryota; phylum Apicomplexa; class Conoidasida; order Eucoccidiorida; family Eimeriidae; genus Eimeria; species Eimeria tenella. The sequence continues at coordinate 25,096 of NW_013541532.1, forward strand.
AGACGCAGCAGATTCAACTGGAAGCTTCTCTCCCTACGGATCTTCTGTGCCGCAGGAGCGGCCTTTGCTGCAGCCCCCCAGAGCAGCAACAACAAGCCCATCTGTTGCTCCTGCTGCTATGTCGCCTGACAGCAGCAGCAGCAACAGCAGCAGCAAGCCGCGGGCGCTGACAGAGAGTGCGTTTGCTGCTGCTGCTGTAGGCGTTGGGAGCCGCTGCACAACTGCAGGTGAGCGAGACTTGCACAACTTTAAAGTTCTTTGCTGCTGCTGCGTTGCTGCTGCTGTTTTGCTGCTGCTGCGTTGCTGCTGGTTTGCTGCTGCTAATTGCTGCGCCATTTTGCTGCTAACTGCTGCAGGAGGCACGGCGGAGTCTGTGACGCCATCTCCAGCTTCAAGTGCTCACGCTTGGCAGCAGCCGCTGCAGCAGCAGCAGCAGACGCTGCAGCAGCAGCAACAGACGTCGCAGCAGCATCACCAGCCGCTGCAGCAGCAGCAGCCGCTGCAGCAGCAGCAGCAGACACTGCAGCAGCTGCAACAGGAGCCGCTGCAGCAACCGCAACAGCAACAGCTACAGCAGCTGCAACAGCAGCCGCTGCAACAACAGGAGTCGTTGCAGCAACAGCTGCTGCTGCAGCAACAGCAGCTGCTGCTGCAGCAACAGCAGGAAGGTTTCGAAAAGCAAAGCCACTACGACAGCCTCGCACGAGGGGCTCCCCGTTGGCTTCACGAGGCAGAAGCAGGCCACTTTCAGCAGCAGCAGCATGATTTGCAGCAGCATGGACTGCAGCAGCAGCAGCAAGAGCAGCAGCAGAACAGTGGAAGTCCTTCTGCATCATCTTTGGCTTCTTCTGAGGTTGAGGCTGTGGCAGGAGCTCTTGAGGGCCGCCCTGATGCTGCTCCGGGTCTGGTCGCTTTGGAGTATCAGCAGCAGCAGCAGCAGCAGCTTCACCTGCAGCAGGAGCAGCAGCAGCTGCTGCTGCTGTCTCCCACGAGGCTGCATCGGCCCTACCCCACCTTGCTAGATCGGCCTCAGGCCCTGCATGTGCGCAGCAGCAGCGACCGCGGCAGCAGCAGCTCGTTGCTGTCGCTCCCTAGTGTGTCTGCTGCTGCTGCTGCTGCAGAAGATTACCAACAGCCCCCTGCTGTAGCATGCAGCAGCAGCAGCAGCAGCAGGTGGCTGCAGCAAGCAGCTCCACCTCTAGCTCAGACTGCAGATTTCGGGCACCTCTATGAGGACTCATCGCATGCGTCCTCCCCTGCTTCCTCTGCAGCAGCAGCAGCAGCAGAAGCAGCAGCAGCAGCTGCAGCAGGCGGAGGCCAGCTGGCGCTTCTGGCGTCGCCAGCTCCCTCCTTTGGCAGCAGCGGGAAGGCGTTTCTGCCTGCTTCTCCTGCTGCTGCTGCTGCTGCATCAGAAGAAGCCAGTTCACCGTGGCCGCAGCTGCCGCTGCAGCAGCAGCAGCAGCAGGTGCAGGTCTTGCAGCTGCTGCAGCAGCAGCACGTAGCGGAGATTCGCAGCAGCCGAGAGAGACTCAGAGACAGCCTGTGGCCTTCGCTGCAGCGGCTGGACCGGCTGCTGCATGCAGCAGAGCTGCAGCCGCTGCAGCTGTGGCGCGCAGCAAGCCGCTGCCACCCGCCGCTGCCGGAAGCAGCAGCAGCAGCAGCAGAGCTGCAGCAGCAGCAGCAAGATAGGTTCGTGCTGGAAATTGAAACTACTGAGGTGTACGTACAGCATGTCGTAGAGTGCTGCTCCCAGGCCGTGTCTCAGGCCCTGCAGGCGCACCAGGCCCGGGGGCAGCTGCTGCTGCAGGTGCAGCAGCTGCAGCAGCAGCAGCAAGCTGCAGCAGCTAAGCACAATGAGACGCTCTCTCGCCTCCGCAAGCAAAACGACGCTCTTGCCGCTGAGGTGCGTTTGTGCTGCTGCTGCTGCTGCTGCTGCTGCTGCTGCACCTGTCCTGCATGCAGCTGCAGTGTACGTACATCCCCAGTGCTGCTGCTGCTGCTTTCCTTCAGGCGGATGCTGCTCGTGCTGCAGCAGCAGACCTGCAACACCGGGTCGCTGCTGCTGCAGCACTGCAGCAACAGCTGTTGACAGCAAAACATAAAAACGAGGAGCTGCAGCAGCAGCTGCAGGAGGCAAAGAAGAAGGCTCAGCTGCAGCGGGAAATGCTCAACGACAGGGACAACCAGCTGCGATTGGTGAGTCCCTCCAGCAGCAGCAGCAACAGCAGCAACAGCAGCAACAGCGAGAGCAGTGGGGAGCTTAGTAAACCGGCAATAGCAGCTGCAGGAGCTGCAGCAGCGGCATGTTGCCCTGGGACTCTGTGACAGCAGCAGCAGCAGCAGCAGCAGCTGTTGCTGCTGCTGGCCTTATTAGTGTTTTCTGTATGGTATTCAAGTGCAGCAGCAGCAGCCAGTGAGTCTGATATGCAGAAACTGGCGTTGTGCATTGCGCCGCAGCTGGAGCAGCGGGAAGCAGCAGCAGCGCGGCAGCAGCAGCAGCAGCAGCAGAGAGCTGCCAAGGCGCTGCAGTCGGGATTGCTCTCTCGGCGATCTCCTGCTGGCAGCAACCAGCAGCAGCAGCAGCTGCAGAAGAGGGAGACTCTGGAAATCGTTAGGCAGTATGAGGCCAAGGTAGGTAATGCGGCTTCCGGTGCTGCTGCTGCTGCTGCTGCTGCTGTTGAGCAGGGCATGAGTAGTGAGCTCTCTGTTTCAGATCACTATTGTGCAGCAGTGCATGCCTGGTGCTGCTACTGCTGCTGCTGCAGGTGGAGGCGCAGCAGCGGGAAATCCAGGGACTTGCTGCAGCGCTGAAGGTGGCGCAGCAACAGCTTCAGCAGCAGGGTGGCAGCGTTGCAGCAGATGCATCTGCAGCCGCTGCAGCAGCAGCAGCGACGGCAATAGCAGCAGCGACAGCAGAAGCGGAGGAGGAGAAGGTTGCTGCTGCTGAGCTGCGTCAGAGAGAGCAGCAGCTGCAGCAGCAGGTAGAGCAGCTGCAGCAGCAGGTGGATCAACTGCAGCAGCAGCTGCGGCAGCAGCACAAACAGCAGCAACAGCAGCACAAACAGCAACAGGAGCAGCATGACATACAGGTAGCAGCTCTTCGATCGGAGGCGGCAATGCTTAGTGAAGCTCTTGAGAAAGAAAAACGGGACAGAACGAAGGTCTGCTGCTGCTGCTGCTGCTGTTGCTGCTGCCGTACTAGCCGTTGCTTTCGCTACTTCTAAGTGCGTTGGTGTTTTGCTGCTGCTGCATTTCGCTGTTGCTGCCGCCGCATGTCTGCGGCTTTGCTTCAACTGCGGTTGCTGCCTGTTGCTCTTGCTGCTGCTGCTGCTGCAGCTGGAAGTTGCTGCTGCAGTGCAGAAGCAAACGGACGAGAAGGCAGTAGCGGATCTGCGAGCAACAAAAGAGGAGGTGGGCCGAGCTGGAGTTGCTGCTTTTGCGTCACCTGCTGCTGCTGCATGGATTGTTGCTGCTGCTGCCGCTGCAGCAGCAGCTGTGCTGGCTTCTGCAGTAACTGCTGCTGCTGTTGCTGGTGCTGCTGCTGCGATGGCTGCTTAGTTGGAGGCGGAAGTGGCGAAGCTTCGCTTGAGGCCTTCTACAGAAGAAGTCACGGCCCTGCACGAACAGCTGCGGGAGCTACAGGTGTGCTGCTGCTGCTGCCGTTGCTGCTGCTGCTGCTGCTCTCCTATTTGCGTGCTGTGCTACGGATGTACCTGTTGCAGTTGCCTTTGCTGCCTGGACTATCGCTGCCGGAGCGTTGCTGTTGCTTGCTGCTTCACTGTTGCTGCTGCTGCTGCTGCTGCAGGAGCAGCTGAACCCTCTAAAGGACTCAGACGGCTGCGGCGATCCGCGGCTGTTAATGCGCTGCGACAAGGCGCTGCAGAGCATGCAGCGAGAAACGCTGCAGCAGCTTGTCAAGGTTTGCTGCTGCTGCTGCTGCTGCTGCTGCTGCTGTTGCAGCCGCCGCAGCTAGCCTGTCCGCGGGGTTCTTGCTGCTGGGGGCGCTATTTGCTGCAGGTTTGGGGCTCAGGGTTTAGGTTAAGGGTTTAGGGTTTAGGGTTTCGGGACTCTGCTGCACAGCAGCTAGCGACCCTGTGTGGGGTATATGTACACCTCAGAGCTGCTGCGTGGCCTTCCGCTGCCTGCCCTCAAATCTGCCGGGCGTGGCTTTGCTGCAGCACCAGGGGCCTGCGCTGCAGCAGCAGCTGCTGCAGGTGCGTCAGCCAGCAGCAGCAGCAGCAGCAGCAGCAGCAAAAGTGGGGGCTGTGAATGAAACAGGGGCGATAGCGTGAGCGACAGCACGGGAGAGAACGGTTTGCTGCGCGTCTGTCATTGCTGCTGCTGTTGCTGCTGCTGTTGCTGCTGCTGCTGCTGCAGGTGCTGCTGGCTCTTGTTCTTGAGTCAGTGCCCCCCTCCGACGCGGAACTGGTGAAGGTTTTAAGGCGGCGGCTGAAGCAGCAGGGGGTGCGCGGTGTTGGTACAGCTGGCTGCAGCAGCAGCCTGCAGCAACAGAAGCTGCTGTTCATTGCCAGGGCTCTGTGTCGGCTCAAGTGCCAAGCAAAGGCCGTACGACCTGCTGCTGCTGCTGCTGCCTCTGCTTGCTGCTGCTGCTGCTGCTTCGTGGGTTGCTTCGGTGCTGCAGCTGCCGCTGCTGCTGAATTCGCTGCGTGGAACCATTTGCTTCTGCTGCTGCCTCGGCGTTCCTGCTGCTGCACTGTCTGCTGCTCTTGCTGCGGTGTGTGTACAGCTGCGCAACTACTCCGAGCTGCAGCAACTGGTGCAGGAGCTGGCGGGCACCCCAGGGTCTTGCCGTGTGTCAGTAGAAGAGCAACTGCAGCAGCAGCAGCAGCAGCAGCAGCAGCAGGTTGTTGCTTTGCTCGAGGAGGGCTGCAACATGCAGCAGCAGCAGCTGGAGCCCCTCGACCTGCTCCAGCAGCACGAGCCCACAGAGGAGTTCTTCTCCCGCCTGGTGCGCCTGCAGCAGCAGCACGAGGGGCAGCAGCGGGACATGCTAGCAGCAGCAGCCGCAGCCGACGCTCGGGCGGTGTCATGCGTGCGGCAGCTGCTGCAGCAGCAGCAGCAGCTGCAGCAGCAGCAGCAGCAGCTGACGGCGGAGCAGCAGCAGCAGCAACAGTTCCTCTCCGACCTCCGCAGCCGCCTCGGGTTCAAAACCCTAGATGAGTGTATCGCAGGTGTACAGACAGCTGTTCGCCACCACCGACCCCTCGACACTCTCTTCAGATCTGTCTGCGACCTTCTCGGCGTTCCCCGCAGCACAGCTACTTGCTCTCAGGTGCAGCACCAGCAGCATCAGCAGCAGCAGCGGTAGCAGCAGCAGCAGCAGCACTAGCGGCAGCAGCATTAGCAGCATGCAGCGGCAACAGCATGTAGCGGCAGCAGCAGTAGCAGCAGCATAAGCAGCAGGGGCAGCATTAGCAGCGGCAGCAGCAGCAGTAGCATCAGCAGCAGCAAAACGTAGAGTTAGCAGCAATGACAGAGACGCAGTAGTAGCAGTAGTCGCAGCAGCAGCAACAGCAGCAATGCACCAGCGCAGGCAGTGCTAGCAGAGACTGCAGGGAAGCTGCACTGCAGGACTAGCTAGTGAAATCGGCAGCAACAAGAGCAGCAGCAAATAGCAACAACAGCAGCAGCAGGCAAACTACAGAGGCCAGGAGCAGAACTAGAGAAGCAGCAGCAGAACTAGAGAAGCAGCAGCAGCAGTGGCCGCGTGCTGCAAGGAGCCTGCAACATGCCAAATGCGCTGTAATCACTAAGTTAGGGCCGTCGGTTTACAAGTTGCTGGTGCTGCTGCTGTTGCTGCTGCCGCAGGTGGAAAGAGAAGTGATGCGGCTGCTGGAGAACAACAAGCAGCACGCCGAAATGCTGCAGCAGCAGCAGCGTCTCATCGTGCAGCAACAAGCGATAATATTAAGCAGCAACACGCTTGTTGCCCCCGCTGCAGTTGCTGCAGCAAATGCTCAGCTGGCAGCAGCAGACGCTGCTGCTGCCGCTCAGGCGCAGGCGCAGCTTCCGGCAGCAGCACCACAACAGCAGCTGCAGCAGCAGCCACAACAGGCTGCAGCAGGAGCTGCAGCAGCAACAGGTGAAGAGCAAATCTCTGCTGCGTCTAAAGAGACAGTTGCACGCGTTTTAGGCGAGCTGCTGCAGTCAGCCATTCATGGCCGGCCTGCCGTGAATGCAGCAGCATAGCGCGGCAGCAGCTGCTGTTGCCACTGTTGCTATAGTTG
>NW_013541533.1:0-1417 GCF_000499545.2 Eimeria tenella
TGATGGGATGGCTGTTGATGTGCGCGGGCTATGAACATGGGGAGGCTGTGGTTTCCTGCTGATGAGCGTCGAGGCCCTGCTCTGCGCTCTTCGTACTCGTGTGCGTGTTGACTGTGTTTCTCTTTTTCGGCCGAGTTGGTTCGTGTGAGGAGCACGCGTTGTCGAGGATCCGATATGAACGACTGCCGAACCTGTCGGCGTGAAGCAGAGGCAGGCTCAAGGTCCTCATTTCGGAGTGAGCCTGTTTCTTCATAGGACGTGTCTGTGTCCCGACGTGCTGGGTGATGGTGTGCGCGGGCTATGAACATGGGGAGGCTGTGGTTTCCTGCTGATGAGCGTCGAGGCCCTGCTCTGCGCTCTTCGTACTCGTGTGCGTGTTGACTGTGTTTCTCTTTTTCGGCCGAGTTGGTTCGTGTGAGGAGCACGCGTTGTCGAGGATCCGATATGAACGACTGCCGAACCTGTCGGCGTGAAGCAGAGGCAGGCTCAAGGTCCTCATTTCGGAGTGAGCCTGTTTCTTCATAGGACGTGTCTGTGTCCCGACGTGCTGGGTGATGGTGTGCGCGGGCTATGAACATGGGGAGGCTGTGGTTTCCTGCTGATGAGCGTCGAGGCCCTGCTCTGCGCTCTTCGTACTCGTGTGCGTGTTGACTGTGTTTCTCTTTTTCGGCCGAGTTGGTTCGTGTGAGGAGCACGCGTTGTCGAGGATCCGATATGAACGACTGCCGAACCTGTCGGCGTGAAGCAGAGGCAGGCTCGTACATGTCGTCGGAACGAGACGGCCTTTCATCTGCCGACGCATAAGCCACCTGATGGGATGGCTGTTGATGTGCTCGGGCTATGAACATGGGGAGGCTGTGGTTTCCTGCTGATGAGCGTCGAGGCCCTGCTCTGCGCTCTTCGTACTCGTGTGCGTGTTGACTGTGTTTCTCTTTTTCGGCCGAGTTGGTTCGTGTGAGGAGCACGCGTTGTCGAGGATCCGATATGAACGACTGCCGAACCTGTCGGCGTGAAGCAGAGGCAGGCTCGTACATGTCGTCGGAACGAGAGGGCCTTTCATCTGCCGACGCATAAGCCACCTGATGGGATGGCTGTTGATGTGCGCGGGCTATGAACATGGGGAGGCTGTGGTTTCCTGCTGATGAGCGTCGAGGCCCTGCTCTGCGCTCTTCGTACTCGTGTGCGTGTTGACTGTGTTTCTCTTTTTCGGCCGAGTTGGTTCGTGTGAGGAGCACGCGTTGTCGAGGATCCGATATGAACGACTGCCGAACCTGTCGGCGTGAAGCAGAGGCAGGCTCAAGGTCCTCATTTCGGAGTGAGCCTGTTTCTTCATAGGACGTGTCTGTGTCCCGACGTGCTGGGTGATGGTGTGCGCGGGCTATGAACATGGGGAGGCTGTGTTTCCTGCTGATGAGCG
>NW_013541533.1:1517-2122 GCF_000499545.2 Eimeria tenella
TGCTGATGAGCGTCGAGGCCCTGCTCTGCGCTCTTCGTACTCGTGTGCGTGTTGACTGTGTTTCTCTTTTTCGGCCGAGTTGGTTCGTGTGAGGAGCACGCGTTGTCGAGGATCCGATATGAACGACTGCCGAACCTGTCGGCGTGAAGCAGAGGCAGGCTCGTACATGTCGTCGGAAAGAGACGGCCTTTCATCTGCCGACGCATAAGCCTCCTGATGGGATGGCTGTTGATGTGCGCGGGCTATGAACATGGGGAGGCTGTGGTTTCCTGCTGATGAGCGTCGAGGCCCTGCTCTGCGCTCTTCGTACTCGTGTGCGTGTTGACTGTGTTTCTCTTTTTCGGCCGAGTTGGTTCGTGTGAGGAGCACGCGTTGTCGAGGATCCGATATGAACGACTGCCGAACCTGTCGGCGTGAAGCAGAGGCAGGCTCGTACATGTCGTCGGAACGAGACGGCCTTTCATCTGCCGACGCATAAGCCACCTGATGGGATGGCTGTTGATGTGCGCGGGCTATGAACATGGGGAGGCTGTGGTTTCCTGCTGATGAGCGTCGAGGCCCTGCTCTGCGCTCTTCGTACTCGTGTGCGTGTTGACTGTGTTTCT
>NW_013541534.1:0-1706 GCF_000499545.2 Eimeria tenella
GAAGAGAGCCCCTCCTTCAGCTCTTTTGCTTTGTCTTCGCAGGCAGCCTTTATGTACCATATCAAGTCCACGCGGTCCTGAAGACAAACCCTAAACCCTAAACCCTAAACCCTAAACCCTAAACTCCAAACCCTAAACTCTAAACCCTAAACAGCAAGCTGGGGAGCACAGACAGCCAGATAAGACTGCCGCAGAAAAAGGATTGGGTGAATGTAAACAGGGCACAAGACATGTGTCCAAATTCCAAACCCCAAACCCTAAACCCTAAACCCTAAACGCTAATCCCTAAACCTTCACCTGCCAGTTGTCCAGGCCCCTGAAATTCATGCTGAGAGGATGCTGCGTAAATTGTCGGGGGTTTTTGAGGTACCGCATTAGTGTAATGTCTGCAGCAGACACCAGCCCCGCAAACCCTAAACCCTAAACCCTAAACCCTAAACCCCAAACCCTAAACGCCAAAGCCCAAAGCCCAAACCCTAAACCCTAGGCGTTAAACCCCAAAGCCCAACCCCTTGACCCTAAGCGCTAAACCCCAAAGCCCAAAGCCCAAAGCCCAAGCCCTAAACCCTAAACCCTAAACCCTAAACCCTAAACCCTAACCTGTCCAAACTATGCCGGAGTCCTTAATGGCTTGAGAAGAATCCATTAAAGAAGTTCGAGGCCCTGACCCCGCCGTGCGTCCGTAGACCCCGTAGAGGCTGGGCCCCAGCTGCGGCGCAAACCCTAAACCCTAAACCCTAAACCCTAAACCCTAAACCCTAAACCCTAAACCCTGCCGCAGACAAAAGGAACTAAAAACAAAAAGGGATTAAAGAGACGAAGGAAAAGAGCAAAAGGAGATAATCACGAAACATAAAAAAGACAAGAAAAAAAATGATAATAAAAAGAGATATTTGAAACAGATAAAAAGAGATTAGAAAAGATTGAAAAAGAAATAAAAAGAAACACTAAAAAGGACAAAAAAAACAAGAGTAAATGCAAAAGGACACAAAAGAAAAAAGCAAAATATGAAACAAAAGAGACAAACAATGCGAAAAAATGACAAAAAATGAAACAAAAAAGACAAAAAAGGGAAAAACTGAAATCAAAAAAGACAAAAAGGAAATAAAAAAAGAAAACAAAAGAGATCCAAAGGGTACAAAAAGAGACAAAAAAGAACCCAACAAAATTCGAAAAGTTTCCAAAAAGGCCGAAAAAAGACAAAAAAAAGAAGACAGAAAGCGCCAAAAAGAAATCGAAAAAGGAAAACAAAAGCGGAGATGCAAAGGACACAAAAGAAGACAAAAAGGGCTTCAAAAAACCTGCAAAAAGCTGCAAAAAGTCTCAAAAAATCCAAAAAAAAGGGAAAAATGAAAAAAATTAAAAAATTCACCAAAGTGCAGCCAGTCTTCACCGCCTCGTCCTTCTCTATCACGTGGCACTGCGCGCAGTGCTTCTTAAATAACAAACGGCCGCGAACAGGGTCGCCTGCAAAACCCTAAACCCTAAACCCTAAACCCTAAACCCTAAACCCTAGGGGCTGAAGGCTGAAGGGGTTGAGGCTGCAGTCTGCACAGTGAAGCCATGCTTCTTAAATAACAAACGGCCGCGAACAGGGTCGCCTGCAAAACCCTAAACCCTAAACCCTAAACCCTAAACCCTAAACCCTAGGGGCTGAAGGCTGAAGGGGTTGAGGCTGCAGTCTGCACAGTGAAGCCATGCTTCTT
>NW_013541534.1:1806-2122 GCF_000499545.2 Eimeria tenella
AGGGTCGCCTGCAAAACCCTAAACCCTAAACCCTAAACCCTAAACCCTAAACCCTAGGGGCTGAAGGCTGAAGGGGTTGAGGCTGCAGTCTGCACAGTGAAGCCATGCTTCTTAAATAACAAACGGCCGCGAACAGGGTCGCCTGCAAAACCCTAAACCTTAAACCCTAAACCCTAAACCCTAAACCCTAGGGGCTGAAGGCTGAAGGGGTTGAGGCTGCAGTCTGCACAGTGAAGCCATGCTTCTTAAATAACAAACGGCCGCGAACAGGGTCGCCTGCAAAACCCTAAACCCTAAACCCTAAACCCTAAACCCT
>NW_013541535.1:0-14024 GCF_000499545.2 Eimeria tenella
GGGGGGCCCCCAGGGGGGCCCCTGGGGGCTGCTGCTTGGGGGGGGCCCCCGAGGATACTGGAATGGCTGGGGGCCCCCCGGGGGGCCTCTGGGGGCCTCCTGCTGCTGCTGCTGCTGCCATTTGGGGTTTGGGAAAAGCTGCAGAGGCTTTAGGGCCCCATAATGAAGAAGCTGGAGGTAAGAAATGTGCAGGGAGCAGCAGCAGCAGGGTTTAGGGGTTGGGGCTAGGGTCTAGGGTTTAGGGTTTGCGCGGGCTAAGATGAGGGACAGAAACCAGCTAGTGGGGATAAGAAGAAGGCAAACAAGAGAGGCGTAATGAAACGCTAATCAGCGCTGCTGCTGCTGCTGCTGCTGCTGCTGTGCTGCTGCGGCGGCAGCAGCAGCAGCAGGAAGCAAACGAGAAGAAGAGTTAAATATAATGAAACAAATGAAACAATAAATGAAATAAAAAGAGAAGAAATTAAAAGAAAGAAATTCAGTTCCAGTCGCTAGAAGGCGCAAGCCTTCATCTTCTGGTGTCTGTACACCCCAAATTATCCGCGCAGGGCCCCTCGATGTTTGCCGAGCGAATTAATTCCAGAGAATTCATTTTATTATTTATTTATTATTTATTTACTATTTGTTTATTTTTTATTTCTTTTTTTATTTAATTAAACCCGGATTTTTCCGTGTAAACCTCCAGATTAAGCGTCTCAGCCTTCCTGCGGTGAAACCCGGCATGGCGAAATTCCTGTCGGTTTCGCGCAGTCATAGCCAGAAAAAGGACTTTAACGTGCTCTAAAGTGTTTAAATTAATTAAAATAATTAAATTAAAAGCTTTTCAAATTTTGATTTGCGATTTTCCGCAACTTTAAAGTCCACATCGCCAGCTTCGCCGAGGTGTCTGTACACCTGACTGAAATCCGCGCAGCGGTGAACTCGGTGGCCGAAAAAGAAAGTAAAACTTTAAAATAAAGCATTTGGAGTTGAATAAAACATTTAATTTAATTAAAATGATTTATTTTTCTTCTTTTTCCCGCAAATTTCCACCTCAGATCCGCAAATTCCTCCCTTTCTGAATTTGCAGATTTCCGGTTCAAAAAAAAATGCTTTCTCTCTTTTGCATGCAGACAGCCCAAAAAGGCTCTTTTTAATTCTTTTCGAAACTTTTAATCATTTCCCATCTTTTTCTAATTCCCCAACTCGTCTTTTGTTGCAAAACCACAAAAAGACCTAAAAGCTATCTTGACTTATGCCTCCAGTGAAGCTGCTGTTGCTGCTGCTGCTGCAGCTGCAGCAGCGCGAAGTAGCGCTGCAGCAGGAGTGCTTAAGGGGCTTTAGTTCTATTAGTTCAAGCAACCCTTAAAGGGGCTTTAACATCACAAGGCCAATAAACCCTAAAAGGGAGTTCATAAGTTCAATAAACCCTAAAAGGGAGTGTAACTCGATTCCATGCTTCTCGAGTTTTGAGTTTTGTATCCACTTTGTATTCTTTGCTTCCGCTCCTTGGCAGAGAAAACAAAATTGAAAAGGCAGCAGCAACTGCTGCTGCTGCTGCTGCAGCAACTGCAGCTGCTGCTGCAGTTGCTGCTGCTGCTGCTGCTGCTGCATATATTTACATGTAATGTGCATGTCTGCAAATGGCCCCGGTAATAATGAGGAGGCCGAAGGCAGCAGCAGTGACAGCAACAGCAGCTGCTGCTGCAGTGTGTATCGCAGACACAACGCTGCTGCAGCTGCTGCTGCTGCTGCTGCTGCTGCTGCTGCTGCCATCAAACATGCCCGAAACCCAGCAGCTGCTACTGCTCCTGCCTGTAAGATAAGCAGCAGCAGGCATATACATAAACACGCAAACTTATGCTCCTGCAGCAGCAGCTGCTGCTGCTGCTGCAGCAGCAGCTGTTGCTGCTGCTACTACTACTGCTGCTGCTACTACTGCTGCTCAGTTCTGCTGCTGAAATATCTCCTTCCGCTGGTTCTGTTGTTCTATTCCTGCTGCTTCTGCTCTAATTGTTTCTGCTCGTGCTGCTGCTGCTGCTTCTGCTGCTCTAGCGGCTGCCCTTGCTGCTGCTGCTGCCGTTGCTGCTGCTGCTGCTGCTTACCTGTTTGTCTCCTTAAATCCAAATCGTTTTCTGTTGCTTCGTCGCAAAGAGAAGAAAGATCTGCAGCCGTCAACTGGCCGTCCCAGCTGAACACTCAAACCCTAAACCCTAAACCCTAAACCCTAAAAGAGCGTTTCCGCTTTTCAGCAAGTGCAGCAGCAGCAGCGGAAGCAGCTCCACGTGGAACCAAACAAAATAAATAAAATAAATAATTAAAATAAAATAGGTAATTAAAATAAATAATTAAAATAAATAAAATAAACTCCAAAAATAAAACTTACCCCCCCCACCAAATTTTGTCTGTAAAGGCTTTGCTGCACCACCGCCGAACTCGCCGGGCCACAGAGTCCTAAAAATGAAAAATAAACAACAACAAATAATAAATAGATAATCATAAATAAATGATAAATAAATAATAAATAACAAATAATAAATAAATAAAATACGTCATTAAATTAATTTAATTAATTAATTAGAGTTTTGGTCTTTGTCAAATCAAGTCGGGAAATGAAATATTCATTTTCTAATAAAGAACCATTTATTTATTTAAATTAATTTAACTAATTCAATTTAATTTAATCAATTAAATTGATTGATTTATTTATTTATTTATTATTATTTATTTATTTTTTAATTACAAGTGCATGCAGTTCTCTTCTGTCTCCGCCTTCTTTGATGATTTGCTGCTGGCCCTTCAACTCCAGCAAATCCTAAAATCAAAAATAAGAAATAAAAATAGATAAATAATAAATAAATAAATAAATAAATAAATAAATAAATAAATGGACAAACAAACAATTAAATGAATGAAAAATGAATGATATTAAATAATCAAATGGAAAAGCAATAAATGGACAAAAAATAAAATAATTAATTGGAAGAAAATAAACAGAAGACAAATAATTGAAAAATCAAATAAGTAAAAAGTACCAATAAATAAACAGACAAATGCAGTAAATAGAAAATAAGAGAAAAATAATAATAGATTAACAGATAAATAAACAAATAAACAATAAATGATAAATAATACAAAATAAATAAATAAATGAACAGTAAGTTTACCTGTTTCAGCAAGAAGAGGTCGGAGTTAATTCCGTTGGAGTTTTTGAAATTAAAAAAAGAAAAAAAAGAAACGGGAGAATAAACAGAAAACAAAAGAAGGCTTTTCCGAGGGCCTAAGCAGCAGCAGCAGCAGCAGCAGCAGCAAAAGCAGCAGCAGCAGCAAAGAGCATGAACTAGCAGCTGCTGGTGGAGCAGCAGCTGCTGCTGCAGCCAAAGCCGACGCTGTAGCAGCAGCAGAGTCCTCGAGGAAGCAGCAGCAGCAGCAACAGAGCAGCAGCTGCAGCTGCAGCAGCAGCAGTAGCACAGCAACAGGAGCAGCAAAAGAGCAGAAGCAACAGAGCAGCAGCGGCAGGAACTGTAGCAGCGAAACTGCAACCACAAAACTGCAGCAGCAGCAGCAGCAGCAGCAGCAGCAAGTCGCTAGCACTGGGAAGAGAAAATAAGAGTTTGAAAGAATTAATAACAATAAAACAATGAATAAAAGTAATTTATAAATTGAAAATAAAAGAGAAATAATTAAAAGAGCTTTAAATAAAATCGGCAGCAGCAAAAGTGCGCTGCTGCTGCTGCTGCTGCTGCTGCTGCAGCGCAGCCGCGCAGCAAAACAGCAAAACGCCGCAAAACCTCTCAACTCTCCCATCCATTTAATTAATTTTAATTATTTATTCATTTATTATTTATCATTTTATTTATTTATTTATTATTTACCTAAAGGAAGAACATGAATTATAATCTGCCTTTCGGTTCCCCGCGGAGAGCGAAAGTTGAAAAGGCAGCAGCAGGGAGGCAAAAATCGAGTCTGAAAACAAATAATAAATTAATTAATTAATTAATTAATTAATTAAATGAATAAATCAATTAACTAATGAAAATGGAGAAAATGGCAAGTAGTTTGATCGCAGAACAGGTAGATTTGGCGAAAAAATCAAACTGCTGCTGCTACTGCTGCTGCTGCTGCTGCTGGTACCTCTGCTGCTGTTGTTGCTGCTGCTGCTGCTCTTGCTCCTGCTGCTGCTGCCTCTCAATACCCAACTCTCGCACACTTTCATTGATATTAATTATCTAATCAATTGATTAAAACAAATTGATTAATTACTTTTATTCATCTATTTATTTATTCATTTATTTATTTAATTTATTTTACCTCCACATCTTCTCTCTCCCGCTGCAGCGTTATAGGACATCCCTGGAGGTAGGGCCTAAGGTGAAATTAAATAATAAATAAATAAATAAATAAATAAATAAAAGTGAACAAATAAGTGAAATAAAAAATAAATGGATAAATAACAATAATAATGAAAGTTGTGAATAGAGGGGCTGTTGAAGTGGGAGAGGAGCCGCCAGACAGCTAAAAATCTTAACCCTAAACCCTAAACCCTAAACTTTATACCCTAAACCCTAAACCCTAAACCCTAAAGAGCTAACCTGGTAAAGGGAACGCCCCCTGCTGACGTCAAGTGTGAAGAGCTGACCAGCCACTCCATCTGCAGCCACACACCCTAAACCCTAAACCCTAAACCCTAAACCCCAAACCCTAAACCCTAAACCCTAAGCCATAAACCCTAAACCCTCAAGCAGCGCAGCACAGCGCTTCGAAGCCACACCCCCCGAAAGCCCGAATTAAAAGCCAAACAGCAGCAAAACAAAACAAACAAATTAATTTAATTGAACTGATTAATTTAATTATTTATTTAATTAATTTAATTAATTCTCACTATTAATGGGGCCTCTGCTTCGCAAAGAACTGCAGCAGATTCCTCTTTGCTGCTCTTCCGCCGCGGCAGCCTCAGAGTCGGGGGAGAGCAGCTCTTTGCCAGTTCTTTAGATCCTTTTAAAACAAATAAATAAATAAATAAATAAATAAATAAATTATATTAATTAGTATCCGCCAGCTGCTGCTGAAGGCAAGAAACGCCATCCATAGAAATGCAGCGCAGGACGCGCTCTGCCAGCAGCAGCAGCAGCAGCTGCAGCAGCAGCAGCAGCTGCTGCTGCAGCAGCAGCTGCAGCAGCTGCAGCAGCAGCTGCAGCAGCAGCAGCAGCAGCAACAGCAGCAGCAGCAGCGACAGAAGTAGCAGCAGTAGCAATAGCAGGGACAGTGGCCAGCAGGAGAAGCAGTAACAGTAGCAGCAGCAACAGTTGCAGCACTAGCAGCAGCAGCAATAGCAG
The DNA here is from genome assembly GCF_000499545.2 of Eimeria tenella. Taxonomy (NCBI): domain Eukaryota; phylum Apicomplexa; class Conoidasida; order Eucoccidiorida; family Eimeriidae; genus Eimeria; species Eimeria tenella. Next base: position 5,313 of record NW_013541535.1, read on the forward strand.
CAGCAGCAATAGCAGCAGCAGCAACGGCAGCAGCAGCAACAGCAGCAACAGCAACAGCAGCAACAACAGCAACAGCAACAACAGACCTAGCCAAACCCAGACAAATCCTTGATTATCTATACAAGGGAATTCTTGTGCAGCCACTGGTCCTGCTGCTGCTGCTGCTGCTGCTGCTGCTGCTGCTGTTGCAGATGCCTCCGGTTCCTGCGGCTTTCCCAAGTCTTCTCCGCTGCTGCCACTGCTGCTGCTGCTGCTGCTGCTGCTGCCGCTGCTGCTGGCAAATGTACTTTTTCGGTTTGCTGCTTCGGTGCAGCAGCAGCGACAAAAGCACTCGAATCTGTGTAGCGCAGCAGCAGCAACGGCAGCAGCAGCAGCAAAGAGAGTCAATTAAAAGTGTCGTTGAATTAGAGAAGAGAGATAAGGTGAACTCGAAATAAAAAGGACCGTCCAGCAGCAGCAGCAACAGCAGCAGCAAGAACAGCAGCAGCAGCAGCAGCGGCAGAAGCAACAGCAGCAAAACCCATCCAACAACTCAGCAGCAGATAAGCGGCAGCGAATACTCTTCAAATAAAAACAAGACAGAAACTAAAATAAACAGACAAATAAATAAATAAATAATTAGATTAAATAATAAATATATAAATAATAAAATGAATAAAATAAAGCGGACAAATGAATACGTAAAATAAAAATAAACAGAACACGCAAAATAATAAAACACGTAAGTGAATAATATAAATAAAATAACAAACAAATGAATGAATAAGATAAACAAACAAATAAATAAACAAACAAATAAACAAATAAATAAACAAATAAAGAAATAAAACAAACAAACAAATAAACAAATAAACAAATAAAAGCAAATAAAAGCAAATAAAATAAACTTTCATTAAATGCATTCCTCAGCAGGCCTCCCCTCAAAACTAAAAAATTAGAAAGGCAAAAAGCAGCAAAAGAATCAATTAATCAAATTAAATTAAACCGATGTAATTAATTAAAATTAAATTAAATTAGTTAAATTAAACTAAATAAATTATATAAATTAAATAAAATGAATTAAATTAAATTTTTGCCTTCAAAGCTCAAAAACGAAAAAAGCCAGAGTCGCAACAAGCGTGAACTAGCAAACAAAACAAAAACCAAAAACCAAATTAATTAAATTAAATTAATTAATTAATTAAAATAAAAAATAACTCGCCTGCCGTTGAGGAAAAAAGCCAAAGAAAGTCTTTTGCATTTGTGGGCGCAAATGTCGCTGAGGCAAACGGGCTGGCCGCTGGGGTGTCTGTACAGCAGCAGCGGGGCCCCCAGCAGCCGCAGCGTCTTGCAGCTGCTGCTGCTGCTGCTGCTGCCGCTGCTGCTGCTGCTGCTGCTGCTCGGAGATAGAGGCAGCAGCGAAGACGACAGACACACAGGCCACCAGTACGAACGCTGCAGCAGCACCAGCAGCAGCAGCAGCAGTAGCAACAGCAGCAGCAGCAAAGATATTCGGCGTGTTAATTCTCCACTTCTAGTAATAAATAATAATAAAGGATAAATGACAATTGATTGTAATTAATAATATTAATTGTGTTAATTCAATTTAATTCATTTAGTTAAATTTATTTAAGCGGCCTTAGTTGGAAACTGAAAGACGGAGCAAGCAGCGCAGCAGCAGCAGCAGCAGCAGCAGCACTTGGCAGCAAACTCCCGCTGCTGCAGCATTGCCTAAATGTTTTTGAATTTAAAATAACCAATAAACTAAGTACTTAAACAATCAACTAATTAATTAAATTAACTAATTAATTAATCAATTAATAAAGGAAATTAATTAATTAGTTTTACCAAGTCAGTTCTCCAGTTCAACTCTTCCTCTGGGCTCTCCTGCGCGAAAACGAAAAAACAAAAACAAGTGAAATAAACAAAACGAAATATATTGAAAAATGAATTAAATGAATAAATGAATTAAATGAATCAAATGAATTAATTAATGAAATAAATGAAGTAAACTGGACAATAAAAAGACGAAATAATAAAACTTGTCGAATTAAACATTTTAATTGAGTCCAAGAGATAAAACGACAAAGAGGAGCTGGCAAGGGCGTTTCCGTTCAGCGGCGAAAAGGCGACTTCTGGGGTTTAAAAAGGCAAATCAATGGACAAAATGGATCATTTAGATGCAGAAAAGGAAAATGAGAACAAAATGGAAGGCAAAAAGAAGAAAAAAGTCGAAAAAGAGGAGAAAAAAGTCCAAAAGTTCAAAGAATTACCGGACGGCCTCCGGGCGATAATCGCCGTTGGAAATCTCTTCTCCTGCGAGGACCCGCGGAGGTTTTGGGCTGCACATGTTTCTCGAAATCCAAAAAGGAAGAGTTTTGCATTTTGGAATTGGAAAAAGAATAAAAAGAATGAAGAAAGAAAGGTTTTCTTGTTTGCGGCGGAGCGGCGCGCTGCGGTGCGCTGAGGTGTATGTACAGCTCCGTCCAAAAGGAAACGCGCGCCCAACGCAGCAGAAACTCCCGGAAAACGCCAAGTGTTTATTTCTGCAAAAGATTTAATTTGAAAAGAATTCTAATGCCAAAAATAACTGCGAAGAACTCTCTTGATGCCAAGCCCGCTCCTGCGGTGTACAGACACCGCAGGGCGTTGTTGTGTTGCCGCGGCGTGTGTGGCGAAGTGCCAGCGGCGCCCGCGGTGGTTCGTGGCCAAAACTGCGCCATTTTTCCCCTTTTTTCGCCAGTTTAAACTCATTTAATATTTAAAAGCAAATTAAAATGCTTTTACACCTTTTGAAACTTCTTTTCCGCGCTTTTCCGGCCATTTTGCACCCAGCGCGCGCGCCGGACCATTGGTCCACGCGCCACCCCCCCGCCGCGAAAAGAGGCGAAAGAAAGCAGAAGCGCATATTTAACAGATTAAATGGATTTCTTTATTTGAATTTTATCCATTTTAATTCAATTTAATTCATTTTAATTCAATTCAAACGAATAATCTCAAATTAATGCCCATTTCCAGACCGCTGGGCCCTGCGGGTCGCCTGCGCCGCCCGCGAGCGTCTCGGGACTTGGGAGGAATTCAAAAAGAAAATAAAAATAATTAAAAAATAAAAATTTAAATTTAATTCAAATAAACTAAAAAGAATTCAATAAAGACATCGAGCGATAGACACGCCAAGACACAGCCCCCACACTCCCGGCAGCAGCAGCAGCAGCAACAGCAGCAGCAAATATGTTAATGGGCCTTATAATGCAGCTCAAAATTCGCGGTTTTGAATTTAAAATAAATAAAATTAATAAAGACATCTTCTCTCCGGCGTTGCATATCTAAAATTAAAAAGTAAAAACAAATAGATAAAAGACAAATGCCAAATCCAAAGAACAAAAAGCAAGATAGACTCCTTTTCTTCACCCCTTCTAATCTGCTGCAGCAGCAGCAGTTGCAGCAGCAGCTGCTGCTGCTGTTGCAGTCTCAGCTTCCTGTAAATGATATTTCCATTCTTTTCCAGAAAAGGCTTTTGCATTTTATAATTTTGCATTTTTCCTTTGCGTTTTTACTGTCATTAGAATTAATTTAAGAAGAGTTTGCATTTGATGAAGTGCTTTATTACCTTTAATTGCATTTTGTCAAAACCCTAAACCCTAAACCCTAACCGTAAAGGCTAAACCCTAAACCCTAAACCCTGAAATCCTAAACCCTAAGCCCTAGTTAGAAGGATAGCCTACACTCTACAGGCCGCTGCAGCACCCGGCAGCGGGCTCTCCAGCTGGCTAGGGTTTAGGGTTTAGGGTTTGCAGCGCTGCTGTGGGTTTGGCTCCAAACCCTAGGGTTTAGGGTCTTCTCTAACCGCCAAACACCAGTAAACCCTAAACACTCAACTACAACTAATACACAAATAAATAAATAAATAAATAAATAAATAAATAAAGTTTTTTAAAAGCTGCTGCTTCCTCCGTTTGGCTGCCACTGCTGCAGCAGCCGAAGAGGCATCTGCAGCATTGTGTCTGTCGGTTGCTGCACACAAATAAATAAATAAATAAACACATAAATAAATACATAAAAATTAATTTAAATAATGATAATGAATTTATTGCGAAAGGCTGCACAGAGAAATGACAAAACAGCTCTTTTCGCGCAGCAGCAGCAGCAGCAGCAACAGCAGCAGCAGCAGCAGAAGCGTACAACAATTTGGAGGGCGTCTCTTTCTTGCTTGAAAAGCTTTTTTGGCTCCGGGGCCCCCATGGCCGGCATCAGGGCCGCCGCTGCATCAGCAACACAAACCCTAAACCCTAAACCCTAAACCCTAAACCCTAAACCCTAAACCCTAAGCTGTGGGTCTCGCGGACCCAAACCCCAGCCCCCTGCGCAGCACGCCGCAGACCGCAGGCCCTGAACTGCAAGCCCCAAACCCTAAACCCTCTTCCCAAGCCCCCAGCCCCAAACCCTAAACCCTAAACCCTAAACCTCACGGCCGCCAGGAGGCAGCCCCAAGACCGCCTGGAGGTTGGCCGTGGGGTTTTCGTCAATCAGGGTTTGCTTCGAAGACTCTGGAGTTCTCATAATTTCATTTATCAAAAAATAAACCCCCCCCACGCTCAGCATCACCAGGAAGTACCTGCAGCCGCACACGCGAGGGTTTAGGGTTTAGGGTTTAGGGTTTGGGGCGCCCGGCCAGCTGCAGCAAGTCGCGGGTTTAGGGCTTGAGCCAACAGATAAATAAAACAAATAAATAAATGAAGTATAAACAAATAAAAATTAATTGATTAATTATAATAAGTTAATTACTTAAAATAAATAAAATAACAAATAAAATAGTAAACATAAATAAAATAACAAATAAAATAATAAAAATAAATAAATAAATTGAAGGAGAAGACCCCAGCAGCAGCAGCAGCAGCAGCAGCAGCTGAAGCAGCAGCAGCACGCCATTTGTGCAAATTTCGAGAAATACCATTTGCAACAATTAATTAAATCAATTAAATGAATCAAATCAACTTAATTAATTTAATTAATTAATTAATTAATTAAATTTATTTATTTATTTATTTATTTACCAAGACAAAGAAGACACATAAGTGACGTCCAGCAAAGGCACTTCAACTCCCCGCTGCAGCATCGCCTTGAATTTGTAAGGAAGACTGAAGGGGGTTTTTGCTGCAGCAAACACAAGTTTTGCTGCTGCTGCTGCTGTTGCTGCTGCTGCTGTTGCTGCTGCTGCTGCTGCTGCTGGCGAAGGGCCAGCTCGATAGCTGCTCGCTGCGCCCCACGGCTGCAGCAGCCCCCTAAATCCTAAACCCCAAACCCTAAACCCCAAACCCTAAACCCTAAACCCTAAACCCTCACCGACAACGAAGCCCGAAAAGAAAGTGTTTATTAAATATGCCATTCCGCCCTGCAGAAGCACAAAAGCCAGTTGGCTCTTCACCGCCGCAAACGCCGCCGTGGGGTCTAAAAACAAAAAATAAAAAATAAAAATAAATAAATGAATAAACAAACAAATAAATAAAATTAAATTAAATGAACAAACAAAATTAAATAAATGAATACATAAATAAAATAGATAAATAAATAATGATAAATAATAAGAGAGAAGTCAGTTGAAGAGCAGCAGGAAGACACCGCGCCGCAGCAGCAAAGAAGCAAAACGGGAAAATAAAAAACAAAACAAAATAAAATGAAAATAGATATAAAGAATAAATAATAAACAAATAAACAAACAATAATAAATGAATAAATTAATAAATTTAATTTAAAATTAAAAAAAGAATTTGGAAAGAAAAGGCGGACCTTGTTTGGCGAAGTTTTCGAGTGTACGTACAGCTGAGCTCTCGGGGGCGAGCCACAGCAGCCCCAGCTGCTGCTGCTGCTGCTGCTGCTGCTCTCCCCTGGCTTTTATTAATTGCTGCTGCCGACAGTAAAAAGATCGGGGAAATAAAATGAAAAGTCCGGCACTCCGCAGCAGCTGCGAGCGCAGCACCACCGAGCTGAGGTGTACAGACACCGCAGCACCCCACACCCAGCACACCAGCTGCAACACCTGCTGCAGCAGCAACTGCAGCAGCTGCTGCAGCAGCTGAGGGTACTACTGCTGCTGCACGTTAGCTGCTGCCGCTGCTGCTGCACACTGCTCATGCTGCGCACTGCTATTGCTGCTCTCTGCTGCTGTTGCTGCTGAAATTATCTGCTGCTACTGCGGTACACTACCTGCTGCTTGCTGCTGCTGCCCATCATCTGCTACTGCTGGGGCTGCACATTATCTGCTGCTGCTGCCGCTGCACACTATCTGCTGCTGTTGGCTGCCGCGCACTATCTGTTGCTGCTGCTGCTGCTGCTGCTGCTGCACTCACGAGACGAACTGCTCCTCCATGTCGGGCTGGGTGTCTGTTTTTGCAGAAGTTTCCATCAGTTTCTGCCGCAGCAAAGTGCAGAGCAGCACGAGCAGCACAATGGGCACGAGGACCCAGCTGCCGATTTTGTAGTCCAGGACCAGCAGCTCCATCGCTGAATCGCAAAAAGTACTTTTCCTTTCCCGCTGATCTTCCCAAATTCGAATCGCCCTTCAAAAATAAGCCGCAGATGCAATTTATGGCGCGTTTTTCCCGCTGGATTCTGTAGCAACTGATGCTGAGGAAACTTGAACGCGAGCCGCCCTAGACAAAACAGCCCCCAGCGAGCGCCGGGAGGCGCCTCGGGGGCCCCTGCCGCGAATTCAAGGAATTAAACAGAGATTAAATCTATTTATTTCGAAGATCGGAAGAAAAACGAGAAAATAAGGCCAAAATGTGCTGCAGGTTGCTGCAGCGGCGGGAGGGTGCGTGAGGCAGCTGGGGTGTCTGTACAGCTCGGCGAGTGGCTTTCACAAACCCCCGCTGGCCGCAGACCTCAGTCAGTTATTTCATTTGTTTCAATTTGTTTTTTTGAACAACTAGCTGCTGCGAAGGCTCGAAGAAGCGCTGGCTGGCCCCAGCCCCGCATGCTGCAGCAGCAAGCCTGCGCGCGCAGCAGCAAGCTGCGGGCCGAGCAGCAGCAAAGAAGAGTTCTTTTTCTCGCGCGAACTAAACACTTCGAGTTCGCCAAGTGGAATCTACTTGCCATTTAGTGGCCAGCTAGGACAGACATACAGCAGCAGCAGCAGCAGCACAGCAGCAGCAGCAGCAGCGTTTCACAGGCTCGCCCGCTGCCGTTTCGCGCCCCACCGAATTCTCTCCGCCGTTTTTCGCGTTTTCGTTTTATTTCAAATTTGGGATTTCCCATTTGTGTTCTGGCAGCGTGAGGCCCCCTAAAGAGTCGAGCAGCAGCAGCAGCAGTAGCAGCAGCAACAGCAGCAGCAGGAGCCGCAGCGTCGAGCGCGTGTTCGGGCGGAAAAAATGGGTGAGTTTCTTCCTTTTCTTCGCCGTTTGCTTCAACTGCATAGAGCTTTTCAGAAGCCTTGCTGCTGCTGCCGCTGCTGCTGCTGCTGCTGCTGCTGCTGCTGGCAGCAGCGCCGATGTGGCGAGCCCGCCAGCTCCTGCTGTTGCTGCTCTCTGTGCTGCTGCTGCTGCTGCTGCTGCTGTTGCCCGTGGTTGTTCAGTGCTTTTAGCCAGCCTCCTCCCCTCTGCCTGCGGACAGCTGCCTCGAGCTAACTTCCTCTTTGCTGCTGCTGCTGCTGCTGCTGCTGCTGCTGCTCTTTGTCGCTGCAGCGGTCGCAGAGACGTGGGAAGATCTTCTTGATGAGCTCGAAGAGCGTAGGAAGCTTTTGAAAATAAATACTAGTTAATTTAATCAATTTAAAATTGAATAATTTAATTAAATCAATTAAATTGATTGATTAAAACCCCTAACTGCCAAAGTGCTGCTGCCAGAGGCCTCCCAGCTGCTGTCGCTGCTGCGCTGCTGCTGCAGCAACTCCTGCTGCTTCCCCCGCAGCAGCCGCAGCAAAACCAGCAGCAGCAGGAAAAAAGGCTGGAGCAGCAACACCCAAGGGGTTTGCTGCTGAAAACACTCCCCTCAGCGACCCCATTTCTGAACGCCTCAGGAGACAAAAGTGAGGGTTTAGGGTTTAGGGTTTAGGGTTTAGGGTGTGGGACCTAAGGGCCCTACTGCGGAGTCCCTAAAGGGCTAGGGCCTAGGGTTTAGGGTTTAGACGTCTCGAGAGGCGAAGCAGGGTTTAGGGTTTAGGGTTTAGGGCTTAGGGTTTGCTGCAGGCTGGTTGAAGAAAATGAAAAGAGGCTGATGGATGATCTTTTTGCTGACTGCGACCAGCCAGACGGAACAGCAGCAGCAGCAGCAGCAACAGCAGCAGCAGCAGCAGCAGAAAGCAAACAGCGAGCAGCACTGGCAGCAAAGGCAGCAAAGACCCTCGCAAGTTAGTGTGCTGCTACTGCTGCTTTGCTGCTGCTGCTGCTTTGCTGCTGCAGTTGATTAGCTGCTGCTGCTCGTTCGCTGCTGCTTCGTTGCTGTGTCCCCGCTGCTGCTGCTGCGTCGCCGCCGCAGCTTCTGCGCTGCTCCTGACGTGCTGCGCTCCTGTGCTGCTGCTGCTGCTGCTGTTGCTGCTGCTGCTGCTGCTGTTCCGTCTGGCTGGTCGCAGTCAGCAAAAAGATCATCCATCAGCCTCTTTTCATTTTCTTCAACCAGCCTGCAGCAAACCCTAAGCCCTAAACCCTAAACCCTAAACCCTGCTTCGCCTCTCGAGACGTCTAAACCCTAAACCCTAGGCCCTAGCCCTTTAGGGACTCCGCAGTAGGGCCCTTAGGT
>NW_013541535.1:14124-17483 GCF_000499545.2 Eimeria tenella
GCTGCTGCTGCTGCTCAGGACCTGCAGACGCTGCAGAGCAAGCTGCGGGTGCTGCTGCTGGCGCGCCAAAAGGCTGAAAGAGCTCTCGAGGAAAAGAAGAAAAAGCCAAATGACTTGGAAGCAAAATGCAGAAACTTCCAACACGAACTCGACATCGTCTACGGCAAAGACTCCGAGGTCCAGGGTTTAGGGTTTAGGGTTTGGGGCTCAGGGGGGAGGGTTTGGGGTTTGGGGGGGGTTTGTTGGAGGGTTTAGGGTTTAGGGTTTTTGGGGGCATGTCCTGGGTGGAGGTGCAGCAGGGAGGGTTTAGGGTTTAGGGTTTGGGGTTTGTTGATTTGATTATTTCTTTCAGGAAGAAGAAGACGAAGATGAAGATATTGATGAAGAGGCTTTCATTTAGTTCTCTTTGGGGCCCCCAGCGGGGCCCAGGGGCCCCCCGGGGGCCCCCAGCAGCAGCTTGAGGGGCCCCCAGGGGTCCCCCCCCCCTCAGTACCCTGTAGCCTGGGGGCCCCCCGCAGCCCAGGGGGCCCCCCACAGTGACCCAGGGGGCCCCCTAGGGGCCTCCAAGGGTAGTATTTAATTGGGTGCCCTCTAGGGGCCCCTCAGCAGGAGCGTTAGGGGGCCCTTGGGGGCCCCCTAGGGAGACTTCTGCAGGAAGTTGGGGGGGTCGCCCCTAATTAAATAATACCGGGGCCCCTGGGGGCCCCTTAAACATCCTGCAGTGCTCTGGGGGCCCCTTAAACATCCTGCAGTGCTCTGGGGGCCCCGAATTCCCTCTTTGGAGGCCTCGGGGGGCCCCCTGGCACGAACATTTAGGGGCCCCCCTGCAGCTGCAGCTCACTTATAGTAAAGAATTTCAGGGCGGGGGCCCCCCTGGGGGCCTCAAAGTGCCTCCCAGGGGGCCCCCCAAAGCCGCTCACCTGAAGGGCCCCTAAAAGACCCTGTCCTGAAGGGCCGCGAAAAGACCCTCTCCTGAAGGGCCCTCCAGGGGCCCCCGGAGGGGCCCCGTAGTCTAGCTAGGCCCCACGGGGGCCCCTAGCCTGCTACGTTGGGGGGCCCCCTTGGGGGCCCCGGTTGGGAGGCGCCCCGGGGTCCGCTGAGGGAGTTTCGTGGCACATATTGTGCGTTTGGGACTTTGGAGCGTTTGGTTGGACTCGACGGGTTTTAGAAGTTGAGGGTTTACTGAATATAAGTTGTAACTATTTAATCAAAGTTAGTGAAAGTTGAATTAGTCGGGCTGGGTTTAGTGAGTTGGTGGGCAGCGGCGGGCTGAGGTGCAGTGGGCACAGGGAAGGTCCGGTCCGCGAGACACGGCTTCGCGTGGAACTGAAGAGACGGAAAAGAAGTTCGGAAAGAAAGAAAAAAAGTTGGAAAGGAACCGAATTTGAGCGGAAGCTGGAGCAAACGGAAGGAAGAAGAGGCGCTGGGGTGTACGTACGGCGCGCAGGCGGCGGCGGCGTGGCCGCGCGCGCCGGAGGGGCTGTAGGTCTGCGCAGAAAGCCGGAAGCAGCAGACGCTGGAAAGTGCAGAGCTTGTTGAAAGTGCGTTTCGAAGGCTTTGAGCTAAAAAGGCGCAGCAAGAAGGGCTGCGGCGGGGCGGGCGCGCGTCTGCTGCTGCGGGTGCTGCGGGAGGGCTGCGGGTGCTGCTGCTGCTGCTGCTGCTGCTGCTGCTGCTGCTGCTGCGGGTCCGCGGCGGAGAGCTGGCGCGCGGGAGCCGCGGGAGGCTGGACCCGCGCGAGGAGCAAAAGCAGCGGGAGAAGCTGCGGCGCAGCAACGCGCCGCCCCGCTGCCGCTGCTGCTGCTGCTGCTGCTGCTGCTGCTGCTGGTGCGGGGTGTACGTACAGCGGAAGATGGCGGCGATCGGGATGCCGCCGCACATCCTGGCGCTGTTCCAGGCGCGGGAGCCGCTGGCGCCGCTGCCGGCGCTGAAGGCGAAGCAGCCGCGGCCGTACGCAGGCGTGGCGGAGTACCTGAAGAAGTTCGAGAGCGGCCCGCCGCCCGCCGCGAGCGCGTTCGAAAGCCCGAAGCAGCGGCAGCAGCGGCTGAAGCGGCAAAAGCTGCTGCTGCACCTGCAGCAGCAGCAGCGGCAAGCCGAAGCCTACCGCCCCCTCGAAGACCCCCGCATCCAGGGCGACCCCTTCGCCACGCTCTTCGTCGGCAAACTCAGCTACGAAACCTCCGAAAAAAAACTCCGCCGCGAGTTCGAAGTCTACGGCCCCGTCCGCCGCGTCCGCGTCGTCCGCGACCCCCGCGGCCGCCCCCGCGGCTACGCCTTCGTCGAGTTCGAGCGCGACCGCGACATGAAGGAGGCTTACAAGAAGGCCGACGGCACGAAGATCGACGGCCGCCGGGTGCTCGTCGACGTCGAGCGCGCGCGCACAGTGCCGGGTTGGTTGCCGCGGCGTTTGGGCGGCGGCCGGGGGCCGCCGCGCGGCGCGGGCCGCAACCAGCCGGACCTCAGTTCCCTCGTCGCCCACATTGGGGGCCCCTCGGGGGCCCCCCCCGGCTCCAGGGAGCGGGAGCGGGAGCGCGAGCGGGACAGGGAGCGGGACAGGGACAGGGAGCGGGACAGGGACAGGGAGCGGGAGCGGAGGCACCGCAGGAGCCGCAGCAGGAGCAGGGATAAGAGGAGGTCCGCCCCGCGGGTTTACTCCGGCTCTTGCCCTTACTTGGGCTTCTTGCCCTTTATTTGGGGGGTTCCGCTTTATTTGGGGGGGTTCCGCTTTATTTGGGGCGGTTCCGCTTTATTTGGGGGGGTTCCGCTTTATTTGCGGTTTATTTGGGGGTTTTGGGGTTTATAACGCTCTATTAGGGTTTATTCGGGTTTATAACGGTTTGTTAGGGTTTAGGGTTTGCGGGGTGGTGTTTTGTGTAGGGACGACCGGGACAGAGATCGTCGGAGATGAAGGGAGATGGCGGCGGATTGGAATTGAAATAAATACATAAATAAATTAAATAAATAAATCAATAGAATTAATTAATTATTTAGTTAAAATAAATAGGTGTAAATGAATGAACAGAATTAAATCGCCATTTGTAAATAGAAGCAGCAGCAGCAGCAGCAGCAGCACCAGCAGCAGGGGATGGGAGCTTCGTGTTGTAGCAGGAGTTGAGGCGGTGAGCTCGGCGGTTTAGGGTTTAGGGTTTGGAGAGAGGCCGTGACGAGCCGGGCCTTGAGTTTCTTCGGACTTTCTTAATTCCAGTTGCAATCGTCTTTTTTATTTATCTATTTATTTTTATCTATTTATTTATCTACTTATCTATTTATTTTTATCTATTTATTTATCTACTTATCTATTTATTTATTGGTTTTGTGTTGTGGGGAGGAGGGAGATAGCGGTGCTGCTCCTTGAGGTGGAT
>NW_013541535.1:17583-22583 GCF_000499545.2 Eimeria tenella
ATTTACTCCCCAGACGAGCCTGCTGTATGGGGCCCCCTCGCTCGCCATGGGGTGTACGTCCCCCCCTGGAATTGAAGTCCACCGCAACTTGACACTCCGTTGCTATCAATCCAATAGTTCTAATTCGATTCCTCACAACTTATTTATTATATATCCGTCATTTCAGACGCAAATGAATAACTCCAGCTAGCTAGCTCAGCGGCCAGCGAACACATGCCATCGAGATAGGCAGCAAGCTAGCCAGTCACCTGGCTAGCCAGCTACCCAGCCAGCTAGCCAGCTAGCTAGCTAGCCAGCTAGCTAGCTGGCTAGCTGGCTGGGTAGCTGGCTTGTCAGGTGACTGGCTAGCTTGCTGCCTATTTCGATGGCATGTGTTCGCTGGCCGCTTAGCTAGCTAGCTGGAGTTATTCATTTGCTTCTGAAATGACGGATATATAATAAATAAGTTATGAGGAATCGAATTAGAACTATTGAATTGATACAAACGGAGTGTCAAGTTGCGGTGGACTTCAATTCCAGGGGGGTACGTACACCCCATGGCGAGCGAGGGGGCCCCATACAGCAGTCTCGTCTGGGGAGTAAATTTCAGAATTTAAAAAAGTAAAAACAAAATGAATATTACAAACAGTTTTAGTTTTCACGAAAGCGTTTTAAAATTCGAAAGGGAGGCGAAAAAGGCGCGGGGGGAAGTTCGGGGCTTTTCGGCATGCAGCTGCCGGCGCATGCAGCCTGGGGTGTATGTACAGCATTTTTCGCCGTTTTTTCGCCCTTTTCTCGAACTATTGTTTTATTTTATATATTTATTTAGTTTTTGGAGTTTGGGGTTTTCTGGGGGTCTCGGGAAGGCGAGATTCCGGCGAAGAGCTGCTGCCCTGGTGTCGGCGGTTCTGGCAGCTGAAGAACCTGGCATTTTGGCGATTCTCCGGCCATTTGGCGGCGTTTCCCCCCATTCTTCGCTCAAATTTAAAATAATTGATTTAATTTGCTTTATCAGTTGCCATTTGCGTTTAATTGTCGCGGACTTGCGCGGCGGGCCCGCCGCAGGTACACCGCAGCAGGTGTACGTACGCCGCAGCCCAAAATGAGCTACAAAGCCCCCGAGCACTTCTACCGCAGAGACCGAGAAGCAAACAGAGATACAAATAGAGACAGGGACAGAGAAAGAGACAGAGAAAGAGACAGAGAAAGAGAAAGAGACAGAGACAGAGAAAGAGACAGAGAAAGAGACAGAGAAAGAGAAAAAGAAAGAGAAAGGGACAGAGACAGAGAGAGAAGCCGCTGGGGCGGAGACCCGTACAGAGACAGAGACAGAGACAGCCGCTGGGAAAGACGCAGGTGCGGCAGCAGCAACACACTGCAGCAGCAGCAGCAGCAGCAAAATGCAGCAGCAGCAGCAGCAGCAGCAAAATGCAGCAGCAGCAGCAGCAGCAGCAGCAGCCTAAAGGAACTCACGAATGCAGAAGCAAAAGTGCTGCCGCTTTGCTGAAGCTCCTCAGTTGCAGCTCCTTCAAATAATAAGTAAATGAATAAATAAATATATAAAATAAATGACAATAAATAAGTAGATAAATTTAAAAAATAAATTTTATTTTTTGCTTCTCAGGGACCCGCGGGAAGAGTCGAGCCGCAGCTCGCGGCGGTACGAAGGAGCAGCAGCAGCAAAGTACAGCAGCAGCAGCAGCAGCAGCAAGTACGGGAGCAACGGGAAATACGCGAGCAGCAGCAGCAGCAGCAGCAGCAGCAGGTTTGCTGCTCGTCGTCGTTCGCGGAGCTGGGAGCGCGGGGAGCAGCAGCAGCGGCGGCGGCGGAGCAGCAGCAGCAGCAGCAGCGAGGAGGCGGACGCAGCAGCAGCAGCAGCAGCAGCAGCAGCAGCAGAGGGCGACGAGGAGCAGGTGCTGCAGCAGCTAATGGGATTCAGCAACTTCTCAACTTCAAAAAATAAAATTCATCTTTCTTCAGACCTTTCTGGAGTTAGCAAAAGGTCCAAAAGAAAGTACAGACAATACATGAACAGAAAAGGCGGTTTCAACAGGCCCCTTTCCCCCGTCTTCTAAACCCTAAACCCTAAACCCTAATTTAGGGTTTGGGGCACCCGGGCTTTTCTCGTCTCCATCTTCCCTCTTTAGTTGCTTTGTCTTCTCTTACAGAAAGGGAGATTCAACAAGCCGATTCAACAGGCCCCTTTCCCTCTTCTAAACCGTAAACCCTAAACCCTAATTTAGGGTTTGGGGCACCCGGCCTTTTCCCATTTGCATATTTCACCTTTATTTGTTTTGTCTTTTCCTTAGACGCTTTTTATTCTTTTCAAACTTTTATAATTTAATTCATTTCCACTTTTCTAATTTTAATTTATTATTTTTATAGTTCCAATATATTATTTTTATATTTCTAATTTAATTATTTTCATTTTTCTAATTTATTTCATTTCTCTTCTTTCTTCAACTCCTGTCTTCGCACTGGGCGGCCCTCAAAGAGGGCTTATTAGGGTTTAAGGGTTTGTTGGGGTTTATTAGGGTTTATAAGGGTTTATAAGGGTTTATAGGGGTTTATTAGGGTTTATAAGGGTTTATAATGGTTTATAAGGGTTTATTAAGGTTTACTGGAGTGTATAAGGTTTTGCTGGGGTTTAGTGGGGCTTATTGGGGTTTAGTGGGGCTTATTAGGGTTTATTAGGGTTTACTGGGGTTTATGAGGGTTTGTGAGGGTTTATAAGGGTCTACAAGGGTTTAGTAGGGATTGTAAGGGTTTAGCGTTAAGGGTTTCTAGGGTTTAGGTTTTAGGGTTTAGGGGGTTTAGGGTTTAGGGTTTAGTGTGTTTGGGTTTACTAGGGTTTTGTGGATTGTGTTAGGCCCTACTAGGGTTTGCTAGGGTTTACTAGGATTTATAAGGGTTTACTAGGGTTTTGTTTGTAGGGCTCCTCAGGATTTATTAGGGTTTATTTGGGTTTATGGACTAGGGTTTAGGGTTCGGGGGTTTCCTAGGGTTTATTAGGGTTTAGGGTTTAGGTTTATTGTGGTTTGCTAAGAGGGTTAGGGGTTTATTAGGGTTTAGGGTTCTAGGGTTCAGGGCTAGGCTGCGACCCAAACCCTAGACCCTACACCGTCACCTCTAAACCCTAAACTTTCATTTATAAACCCTAAACCCTAATATGTGGACCCTAAACCCTAATTTGTAAACCCTAAAGCTTCACTTGTAAACCCTAAACCCTCATAAACCCCTGTCGAAGAATCTGCAGAAACTTTTGCTGCTGCTGCTGTTGCCTTGCTGCAGCTCTTGCTGCTGCTGCTACTCTGCTGCAGCCCCTGCTGCTAATTCTGCTGCTGCTGGAACGCTGCTGCTGCTGGTGCTGCTTTTGCCACTGCTGCAGCTGTTACTCTGCTGCAGCTGCTACCTTCGCAGCTGCTGCTGCTGCTGCTTCTATTGCTGCTGCTGCTGCTGCTGCCCTTTGTGTCGGAGTTGAGTGGAAGCAGCAAATAAAAAGGAGAGTTTAAAATTCGAAGCAGCAAAAGAAGAGAAAGGAAATAAATATAAAACAGCAGCAGCAAATAAAACAAAGGAGGGTGCCCCAGAAGGCCCCATTTCATTTCTCAACTCTCGCTGCAAATGGCTAGCTAGCTAGCTAGCTAGTTACCTAGCCAGCTAACTAGCTATCTAGCCAGCCAGCTAGCTATGCGGGTAGCTAGCTAGCCAGTCCTGTGGCTAGCTAGCTAGCTAACTAGCTAGCTAGTCAGCTAGCTAGCTAGCTAGCTAGGTAAGTGGAAAGAAGGACAGTTGGGCGCCTAACTAGCCAGCTAGCTAGTTCCGGGCCTAGCTAGCCAACTAGCTAGCTAGCTAGCTAGCTACCTAGTTTGCCGGCCAGCTAGCTAGCTAGCTGGCTAGCTAGCGAGCTAGCTAGTTCCTTAGCGACTGTCTATAAAGCTAGTTAGCTGGGAGCTCGGCTAGCGAGCTGCCTAGCTGGCTAGCTCGATAGCTAGCTGGCTAGCCAGCTAGGCAGCTAGCCAGCAGTCTAGCTAGCTGCCCTGGCCAGCTGCCTAGGCTAGCTTGTTGCGCAGCTAGCCAGCTATCTAGCTAGCTGGCTAGTCACGTAATTAACTGGGCAGCAGCCAGCTCTCTAGCTAGCTATATGGCTAGCCATGTGGCTAGCTGGGTAGCTAGCTAGCTGGCCAGCTAGCTGGGCAGTTGGCTAGGTCTCTAGCTAGCTAGCTAGCTAGCTAGCCAGATAGCTAGCTACGTAGCTAGCGAGCGAGCTAGCTGGCCAGCTGGCTCGACACTTCCGTAGATAGCAGGTAGTCACACAATTCACTAGCTAGCCAGGTAGCTAGCTAGCTAGCTAGCTAGCTAGCTAGCTGATAGCTAAGGCCTGAAGACGGATTCGCAGGCTTGCTGCTGCCGCTGCTGCCGCTGCTGCTGCTGCTGCTGTTGCTGCTGCTGCTGGCTGTGTCGCAGTGTACTGCTGCTGCGGCCTGTCTTTGCACATGCCTTGCCAGCCGCAGCAGCAGCTGGCAACAGTGCTGCCGCTGCTGCTGCTCTGCTGCTGCTGCTGTTCTAAGCAGCAACTAAGGGGCGAAGCGGCAGCTCCAACTGCGCCGCTGCTGCTCGCCGCCATTATAATAAATAACTAATTTTGCTTTTAACATTTTAATTATCTTTATTTATTTTTATTTATTAATTTATTTATTTATATATTTATTTATTTATTCATTTATTTGCTTCATGGCTGGGGCCTGGCCTGCACGACGTAAAGCCCGTTCTTTGTAAAGACGCCCTCCACATCCTGCAACAAATAAATAAATAAATAAATATAAATAAAAAACAAATAATAAATAATGAATAAACAAATAAATAAATAAACAATAAAGAACTACCTGGGGGCCCTCGAGTGCAGCAGCAAGCCGCGCAATTTGTTTTGCTGCTGCTGCTCGTGCTGCAGCAGAAGCAGCAAAAGTGTCTCCAGTTTGGTCGTAAGTAATTTGCTGCGTCAAGGGCACGTTTGAAGGGCC
>NW_013541535.1:25083-30014 GCF_000499545.2 Eimeria tenella
TCTGTACACCCGAGCAAAACGCCCCCAAGTCCCCCACCGGCACATTCGCCACGGACTCGTACAGCCCTGCTGCTGAGGCCCCTGCAGCGCAGCAGCAGCA
The DNA here is from genome assembly GCF_000499545.2 of Eimeria tenella. Classification (NCBI taxonomy): domain Eukaryota; phylum Apicomplexa; class Conoidasida; order Eucoccidiorida; family Eimeriidae; genus Eimeria; species Eimeria tenella. The sequence continues at coordinate 25,184 of NW_013541535.1, forward strand.
GCAGCAGTGGCAGCAGCAGCAGTGGCAGCAGGGGCAGAGGGCGGAGGGGTCACTGGAGGATGGCTGGCTAGGTAGCTCGCTAGCTAGCTGGCTGGCTAGGTAACTCGCTGGCTAGCTGGCTGGCTGGCTAGCTAGCTGGGTATGTGGCTGGCTAGCTGGCCATCTGGCTAGCTAGCTAGCTAGCTAGCTAGCTGCCTGTCCGGAACACTAGCTACCTACCTAGCTACCTGGCAGGCTGGCTAGCTAGTCTTCTATCCATCTGTCTTTCTAGCTACCTGCCTGCTTATCCAGCTAGCCAGCTAGCTAGCCGGCTAGCCAGCTAACTAGCCAGCTCTCTAGCCAGCTAGCCAGCTAGCTAACTGGCTAGCTCGCCAGCCAGCTAGTCGGCAGGGTGCAAAGCTACCTAGCTAGCTATCCGGCTACCTAGCTAGCTATCCGGCTGTCTGGCTGGCTAGCTAGCTGGCTAGCTGGCTAGCTGGCTACCTAGCTGGCTATCTGGCTAGCTAGCTATCTGGCCAGCTAGCGACCTGGCTAGCAGGCTAGCAGGCTAGCTAGCCAGCTGGCTAGCTAGCTGGCTAGCCAGCTATCTGGCTAGCTACCGGCTAGCTAGCCATCTATCTGGCTAGTTAGCCAGCTATCTGGCTAGCTATTTAGCTAGCTAGCTAGCTAGCTAGCTAGCTACCTTGCAAGTCTTCGACGTTTGCTGAGGACCTGAGGCAGAGGCGCGCTTTGGGCCCGAAGAAGTTGAGGGCCTCCAGGCGGAAGCTTTCGGGCAGCGGCAGCTGCAGCAGCAGCTGCTGCAGCTGCTGACACACGGGGGTCACCGCCTCTGCCTGCAGCAGCAGCAGCAGCAGCAGCAGCAGCAGTCACCAGCGGCCTAGCCACGGCAGCAGCAGCAGCGACGGAGAGACTGCGGCAGCAAACGCTGCAGCTGCAGCCGCGAAAACGACGCCAGCACAACTGTCGCAGCAACAGCAGCACGACGCCATCACTACAGCAGCAGCAGCAGCAGCAGCAGCAGCACGAGCCACAACAGCACGTGCTACCACCACAAGCAGAGCAGCCGCAGCCGCAGCCACAGCCGAAACCGCAGCAGCAGCCACAGCAGCAGCACCAGCCACAGCAGCACCACCACAACCACAGCAACAGCAGCAGCAGCAGCAGCAGCAGCAGCAGCAGCGGACGTCTAGAGGCAGCTCGTCGAGGCGCTGCAGCAGCTGCTCGAATTCTTCCTTTCGGCCTTCTGCTTCGATCACCCACTCCATCGAGCCAAACGGCAAACACAAGCACCTGCACAGCAGCAGCAGCAGCAGCAGCAGCAGCAGAGTAAAACAAATAAATATATGAATGAATAACTAATTAGACGGAGGGTATAAAATTAGGGTTTTAAGTTGAATAAACAAATTTGATTCCAAAGAGTGATTCGAAAAGCAAAAGCAACATGGCTAAAAAAAGGGTTTTGGGTTCGGGGTTTAGGGTTTAGGGTTTGGGGCTAACCTGGGCGCTTTGAAGGGCGGTTCTTGCTGGATGTGCTGGCCATCTGCTGCTGCTGCTGCAGCAGCAGCTGCTGCTGCTGCTTCTAGCTGAGCACAAGTTGCTGCTTTCGCCCCACAAGCAGCAGCAGAAATGTTTTGGCCCTGCAGCAGCTGCGGAGGGTTTGGGCTGCTGCTGGGGTACAGCAGCGTTTGCTGCAGCGCCAAGGAGCAGCTTCTGCAGCAAACAACAATCTTTCTTTCATGTGCCATCTGCTGCTGCTGCTGCTGCTGTTGCTGCTGCTGCGGTTGCTGCTGCTGCTGTTGCTGCTGCTACTGCTGCTACTGCTGCTGCTGCTGCTGCTGGGCAGAGCCTTGGGTTTAGGGTTTGGTCTAGGGAGCCTCTGCTGCTGCTGCTGCTGCTGCTGCTGCTGGGTAGAGCCTAGGGTTTAGGGTTTGGCCTAGGGCCTTGCGTTGTGGGTCTCCAAACCCCTCAAGTGCGCGTTGTCTCTTTTGCTGCTGCTAGGGTTTAGCGTTTCGGACTTAGGGTTAGGGTTTAGGGTTTGGAATCTAGGGTTTAGGGTTTAGGGTTTAGGGTTTGACCTGGGGAGTTTGCGAGTGGGGTCGTCGGGCTCGTTGAGAGCGCAGTGGCTTTTCCACTGCTGCTGCAGCAGCAGCTGGAGTTCCTGCTGCTGCTCCAAAACCCTAAAAGAGACACTTTCTGCTGCAGCATCCAGCAGCAAATGTTTTCCTTCCAGAGCAGCAACAGCAGCAAAAGCTGCGCGCTCGCGGCAGGCAATAAACGGCAGCCGCTGCTGCCGCGCGCGCACTCCTGCAGCAAACAGCAAGCAGCAGCAGCAGCAGCAGGTCCTCCCGCAGCAGCAGCAGCAGCAGCAGCAAATGCTCTCGCAGCAGCAGCAGCAGCAAATGCTCCCGCTGCAGCAGCAAGGGAAGACACTGCAGCAGCAGTAGGAAACGCTGCAGCAGCAAAAGGAGACACTGCAGCAGCAAAAGCAGACACTGCAGCAGAAAAAGCAGACACTGCAGCAGCAAAAGCAGACACTGCAGCAGCAAAAGCAGACACGACAGCAGCAAAAGGAAATGCAGCAGCAGCAGTTTGAAAAAAAATTGAGAAAAGACAAAGGGAAACAAAAGAATCAAAAAGACAAAAGTAAAAAAATAAAGAATAAACTTAAAAAATGAAAAACAGCAAAAAGACCCAAACAGCAAATACGCCATTTCCTTTTTCAACCACTACCACTCACTGAACTAATTCCCATTTATTAGTATTTATTATTTATTTATTTATTTATTTATTATTTATTTATTATTTATCTATTCATTTATTTACCCAAATGACTCAAAATGGGCAAATCGTGGCCCACAAAAACGGCGACAGCGCATTTTGGGTTTTTGTCAATTCCGGCAATTTCTTCATCTCCAGAAGCTTCCTTGGCACAGATTATCAAAGGTTCGTAGCTGCTGCTGCTGCTGCTGCTGCTGTTGCTGCTGCTGCTGCTGCTGGTGTTGGTGGTGTTGGTGGTGTTGGTGGCGCTGCTGCTGTCGTTGCTGTTGCTGCGGGTGTCGTTGTCGCTGCTGCTGTTGCAGCCATTGCTGCTGCTGCTGCTGCTGCTGCTGCTGCTGGGCTGTTTGAGGAGCGCAGCAGCAGCAGCTTCGAGGGTGTCTGCGAGCAGCACTTTGCCGACGACTTGGCCAGGGACGAGGACGTCGAAGGGCTGCTGCGGCTGCTGCTGCTGCTGCTGCAGCTGCTGCCGCACGCTGCGCAGCAGCAGCTGCAGCAGCTTCGACAGCTGAAACACCACGTTGCTGCGCACCCGCGCCTCCGCGTACACCCCACACTTCTGGGGATCGAGTTTCAAAAGCGATCCCAGCTGTTCCACGCGGTGTACGTACACCGCAAGCAGCAAATCCGAAATCTCCTGACACAAACGCATGCAGCGTTCTGCTGTTGCTTTCAGCAGCAGCAAGTTCTCCTCCTCTTCCAGCTGCGCCTGCCCGTGGTGCTGCAGCTCCTGCACCCCACACCGCGCCGCAACAACCTAGGGTTTAGGGTTTAGGGTTTAGGGTTTGGGGTTTGGGGTTTGGGGCTGGGGCTTGGGGTTTAGGGTTTGGGGCGGCGCCGTGGCCTCCAAAGACGCTTCCCACGAGAAAGCGCAGCTAAACTCAAGGCCTAGGTTTCACAGCCAGGGTTTAGGGTTTAGGGTTTAGGGTTTAGGGTTTGTACCCGCTGGAGGGCCCGGCACTCCTCCTGCCGCACCCCAGAGATCTCTATGTTGCGAATGCCCAAGCACACAGCCTGCAGCCAACCCCAAACAGCAGCAGCAGCAGCAGCAGCAGCAGCAAGGGTAGACTTGGCAGGACAGCAGGGTTGGAATGGGCAGCAGCAGCATCGGCAGCAGCAGCAGCTGCTGCTGCTGCTGCTGGGTCGGACATGAAGTGGAACGGAACGAATTGGCTTCAAATGGCCTTCTTGCATGCAAGTCTGCTGCAGCAAACGAAAAGCAATTTAAACTTAAATTTGAATTTAAATTAAATTAGATTAAATTAAATTAAATTAAATTACTTCAATTGCATCAGTCCATCTGAAGTCCGAGAAATTGTCCTGCAGCAAATTGGCCAATCGGCTCAGCAGCACAAATGCTGCGTCTTCCAGCTGCAGCTCCGCCATGCGCCTGAGCAGCAGCAGCAGCAGCAGCAGCAGCAAAACATATGCAACTGCAGCAGCAACACTTCTGCTGCTGCTCCTGCTGCTGCTGCTACTGCTTCCTGCTGCTGCTGCTACTGCGTGCTACTACTGCCAGCTACTCCTGCCAGCTGCTGCCCGCTGCTACTACCTCCTACTGCGTGCTGCTGCTGCTGCTGCTGCTGCTGCTACAACTACTCCCAGCTGTTCCTCCCCGCAGCTCCTGCCAGCCGCCACTGCGTGCCGCCCCTCCCTGCTGCTGCTCGCCGCCCCCTCCCCCCCGCTGCTGCTGCTGCTGCTGCTGCTGCTGCTGCTTCTGCTGCAGCAGCGTACTTGTTTTGCGTGCGTGCTGCGTCTTCGTCGTGGAAGAGTCCTGCTGCAGCAAGTTGGCGGGCGAGGACTGCGCGGAGGTCAGCAGCAAGGGCGAGGGTGAGCAGCAGCTTGGCGGGAGAAGCAGCAGCAGCATCGCTTCTTGCTTTTGCTGCTAAGTAGCTTTCAATTGCTGCTGCTGTTCTCGGAGACTCTGCTGCTCCCAACTCCCGCAGCCTCGCGCCCAAGTCCGTCTGGTTGAAGAAGGCGCAGAGCTCTTCAAAGAAGAGCTCCAGCTCGCGCACAAACTCCCCGGAAAACTGCTGCTGCTGCTGCTGCTGCTGCT
>NW_013541536.1:0-22447 GCF_000499545.2 Eimeria tenella
GCTGCTGCTGCTGCTGCTGCTGCTGCTGCTGCTGACGCCGCGGCACCGGCTGCTAGATCTGCTACCGCTGCTGCTTCGCCTGGCTACAGCTGCGTTGTCGCCGCTGCAGTTGTTCTGTAGCAGCAGCAGCAGCAGCAGCAGCGGCAGCAGCAGAAGCAGCGGCAAAAGCAGCAGGAACAGCAGCTAAAGCAGCAGCAACAGCAGGGTAGGGATGCATTCACGGTTTTGTTCGCCAGTGAATATGGGCGAAGCATTTGCAGCTGTGCGTAGTTTTGCTGTTACTGCTGCTGCTGCTGCTGCTGCAGGGCTGCAAGCGCGAAGGAGAAAGCTGCAGACAACTCTGCAACAATAAAGCAGCAGGCTGCTGCTGCCATGAGCGGCCCCAGAGTTGTGGCTGCACTAAACCTCTTCCGGGCGCCGGAGGTATTGCTGCTGTTGCTGCTGCTTTTGCGGCTGCTGCTGTTGCTGCTACTGCTGTGTCTACTGCGCCCTGCTGCTGCAGCAATTTAAGGGTCCAGGTCGCTGCAGCTGTTTTTATGCGGCTTCTCTCATTTTGGCCGTGAACGCAATCCTTGCTGCTGTTGCCGCTGCTGCTGCTGCAGCTAGCCCACCCGCTTTCGGGCGAGGAGATTGAGTTGCTGCTGACGGCGCTGCTGCAGTCAGAGACAAAAGACAGCAAAGGCGTTTTGAAGCATTTCTTACAGAGCAACAGAGAGGCTCTTCTGCAGGCAAGATGGGCTGCTGCTGCTGCTGTTGCTGCTGCTGCTGTTGGCATGGTGGCTGCGAGCTGTGCTACTGCTGCTGCTGCTGTAGCTGCTGCCTCTGCTATTCTTGCGAGGCGACTGACGTCTGTTTATCTGCGCTAGCTCCCCTTAACTATTTCTTTGCCGCTGCTGTTGGATCGCTGCTGCCATAGCTGCCCTGCTGCTGCTGCTGCTGCTGCTGTTGCTGCTGTTGCTAATGCTGCCGGCCCTGTTGCTGCAGTTTTGCCCTCAGGCACAGATACAGCGCAGCAAGCCGTGAGGAGGTGTGCTGCAGTGGAGAGGCCTTTGTGCTGCAGAGTCGGCGCTGCAGCAGCAGGAGCAGCCGCTGCTGCTGCTGCTGCTGCGCGCGGCGTGCCTGGACAGCTGCTTCTTGGGCTCGCCAGCAGCCTGTGCTGTTGCTGCGGTGCTGCTGCTTTGTTTCTTTGACCAGTTTTAATTTGAGATAGTCTTAATTAATTTGACGGGTATTTTTGAATTGCTGGTCTCCTGTGTGCAGCAGCAGCGCCAGCAGCCTCAGTTGCTGCTGCTGCTGCTGCTGCTGCTCGTTTTTTGTAGAGCTCGTGCTGCGGCTCTGCAGCAGCTCTGTGAAACCTGGGGGCCACTTAGTGACCTTGAAGCGGGGAAAGTAGACAAACTCAGACCAGCAGCAGTGCGCGCAGCAGCAGCAGCAGCAGCAACAGCAACTCCGCTGTACGGCTGCTGCTGCTGCAACAAAAGCTGTGCAGACACAGCTTTTGTTACACCATCTTTAGTATCAGGCTAGCAAGGAATGGGGGGCCCCATGGGGGCCTCCTCATGGGCTGAGGGGCCCCATGGACAAGGGCAGCCGTGGACAGCTGCTGCTGCTGCTGTCGCTGCTGCTGCTGCCACCGCTGTTTGCCTGGAGAGCTAGGCCTACAACAGCGCCGCTGCTGAGCTACGGAGCAGCAGCCTAAGCCCTCAACGCTGCTGCTGCGCAGCTGCAGCTGCACCAGACTAACTAGGGGCTCTAGCAGCGCAGCAAAGCCCAGCTGGGGGCTGGGGGCCCCCAAAGGGCCCCCCGAAAGGGCCCCCCTGCTGGCCCCAAGGCCCAGCTGTGGCTGCAGCAAAAGGCATAGGGGCCTCTGCAGGCGCGGGGCTTGCGCAGGCGCATCAGCAGGGGCCCTCCAGAGGCCCCACTTAATCAGACAGGGGCCCCTCAGGGACCCAGTAGGGGCCCCTTGGGGCCCCTGAGGTACCCAGATGGGGCCTCTTGGGGCCCCTGGGGGCCCCTCAGGCACCCTGTAGAAGCCCTGAGGATCCTCTACCCCTGAACTAGGTTTTTGTTGGCTCTAAGATCTGTCTGGCGGCGCCGGCTGTAGAGGGGGCTGCAGCAGATTTTAACAGTTAATGCCTTTGAGTGAAAAATATATCAGAAATATATATTTAAAAGAGAAAACACATATACTTCGTCCACTAAACTAGAAGAAACGCCGGTCTGGGCTGTGCTGTCTGCGTATTTAGCCGGCCAGTAGTTCCTGCTGCCTCTGCTGCAGTTGCCGCTGCTGCAGTGCGCTGCTGTTATGCTATAGTTGGCGCTTTTTCTGCATATGTACGTTGGAGGAAAGATAAATAAAAACGTATCTGCACACACAATGAGGCAGCTGCAAGCCGTGGGGCCCCTCATGGGGCTGCGGGGCTGCTGCTGCTGCTCTGCTGCAGCTGCTGCTGTTCTTTCTGGCGCAGTTGCAAATTCGGCGGTGTTTCTGCTGCCTTCTACAGTTTAATATCTTTGATTTGTCTTTCTTTCCCCATATCTGGCCACCACCTCCAAGCACAGTTCGCTGCAGCGCGAGCTCCCACCGCAGCAGCAGCAGCAGCAGCAGCAGCAGCAGCAGTAGCAGCAGCAGCACTGCACCGGCTATTCCACTGGCTGGAAGACCCCGATCTCTTCACAGGGCTGGTGGAGCAACGAGGGAAACAGAGCTGCTTCTGCTGCAGCTCTCTGTCTGCTGCTGTTTGCTGCTCTCACAAGAGGCCCCGGAATATGGGGCCCGCTGCTGCACAGGCCGAGGCCCCTACTCTTGGGGGAGACGCAGCAGCAGCAGCAGCAGATTCCGCAGCAGCAGCTGAGGGGCTGGTCTATGAAGATGGCCCTTTGGAGGAGATTGACAGGTGGCTTGCTGCGCTGCATGCAGCCCCGGGGCAGCTGCTGCGCCAGGAGGCAGCAGCAACAAACCAAGGCAGGGCTCTTGCCCTCTGTGTCTCTCGGCTGCGGCATCTTGCTGCTGCAGCAGCAGCAGCAAACGCAGCAGCAGCCCCACCCGCCCGCGGCGCCGCCCGCGCTCGAGTTGCTGCAGAGCAGCAAGAGGCTTATCTGCAGCAGCTGCGAGACCTTGAGAAGTCCGCTCTAGGGCCCCCACACGCAGCACTCACACAGCAGCAGCAGCAGCAGCAGCAGCAGCAGCTAAACCTGGAGCAGGTGTGGGAGCTCTTGGAATGCGAAGCTGCTCCTTGGATTAAAAAGGCCCGCAAAAGACTTCAAAGACTTCGAAAGCATTGGGGGCCCCTGTCTGGGGGTGGGGGCCCCCCTGGGGGCCCCTCAGATGGGGGGGGGCCCCCTAAGAAGAGGCGGCGGCGGGGGGCTGCAGCGCAGCAGCAGCAGCAGCAGCAGCAGCAGCAGCTGGCGAAGCTGCTGCTGAGCGCCGAGGCCCTTGCGGAGCTGCAGCTGGATGAAGAAGAAGAAAAAGAAAAGGAAATGGAGACAGAAGAAGAGACAGAAGGGGAGGGAAGCAGCAGCGAGGGCGAGGCTGAGGAGGAAGCAGCAGCAGCAGCAGCAGCAGAAGCAGCAGCAGCAGCAGATAGTGGCGACGGGGAAGAGGAAGACGAGGAGGACGAAGACGCAGAAGACGAAGAGGACGAAGAGGCAGCAAGCTCTAAGGAGGATGCAGCAGCAGCAGCAGCAGCAGCAGAATCAGCAGCAGCAGCAGGAGCAGCAAGTGATGAGGACGGCGGCTCGGATGCAGCAGACGATCTCCTGGACGAACTCGAAAGGGAGAAAGAAGAAGAGAAGGAAGAGGAGCAGCAGCAAGAGCAGCAGCAGCAGCAGCAGCAGCAGCAGCAGAAGAGCCGCAAAAAGAAGCAGCAGCTCGATGATGAGTTTTTCTCTCTTGAAGAGATGCACCGTTTTGTAGAGGAAGCTGAGCAGCAGGAGCGGCGGCAGCAGCAGAAGCAGCAGAAGCAGCAGCAGCAGCAAGACAGCGAAGAAGAAAGCGAAGAAGACGAGGAGGCAGCAGCAGCAGATTTGCTGCTGTACGAAGGAGTTGACACAGCAGCAGCAGCAGACGCTGAGCCCTTAAGCTACAGCGCCTTCTACGGGAAGCCGAAGCAGCAGCAGCGGCAGAAGCAGCAGAAGCGGCGCCGCGGCAGCAGCAGCAGCAAGGCCAGCAGCAGCAGCAGCAGCAGCAGCAGCAGCAGCGAGGAGGAAAGCGAGGAAGAGGGCAAGGGGTTTGAGTCTCAGGGGCCCCTCGATGCAGAAGACAAAAGACTTGAGCGGGAGTTGGATCGGCTGCAGCTGCTGCTGGAGGCTGAGGAGAAGGAGCAGCAGCAAAAGAAGAATGAACGCAAGCAGCAGCAGCAGCAGCAGAAGCTGCTGCTGCAGCAGCAGCAGCAGCAGGAGAGCAGCAGCAGCGAGGACGAGAGCACCGCCGCAGCTGCCGCCGTGAGCGCCCCCGCGGGCCGCAAGGAGCGCGCCGGCGCGGGAAAATCAGCAGCAGCAGCAGCAGCAGCAGCAGAAGACAACTCTTTGGCAGCTCTTGCTGCTCGCATTGAGGCCCTCGAAGAAGAACTCGTGGCCCCCAAAAGCTGGGAATACACCGGAGAAGTGTGGGGTCGGCAGCGGGAGAAAGATGGGCTGCTGCAGCTGGAGGGGCTGACAGTGCCTTTCCCCACGCAGCTGCAGCAGCAGCAGCAGCAGCTGCTGCTGCAGCAGCAGGACCTGCGGCTGGGCGCGGACGACGGCGATGAGGAGGCCGCAGCAGCAGCAGGGGGCTCCCGTGCTGCAGCAGCAGCAGCAATTAGCACAATGATAGAACGCATTGTCAAGGGCCGCATAGAAGCTTTTCTTTTTGACGATGTTGTGAGAAAAGCCCCGCCTGCTGCTGCTGCAGCGGGAGGCAGCAACAAGGCCGGCGCAGCAGCAGCAGCAGCAGCAGAAGAGGAGCTGAACATGGAGAAGCCCGCAGAAGGCCTGGGGGACATTTATGCGCAGCAGTACCGCGAGAAGGTGCTGGGGGCCCCCTCGCAGCAGCAGCAGCAGCTGGACCAGGAGAAACAGCAGCTGCTGCAGCTCTTTTCGCAAATTATGTACAAGTGCGACGCCTTGACAAACTACCAGTTCGTGCCGCGGCCAGCAGCAGCAGCAGCAGCAGCAGCAGGAAAGGACGCGCCCGCGTCGGTGCGGGTGGAGGAGGCGATCCCGGTCTACGTGCCTGCTGCCAGCAGCAGCAGCAGCAGCAGCAAGGCCGCGCTGCCGTTCACGCCGAAGACTGCAGCAGAAGCCACGCGGGAAGAACGAAGAGCAGCAAGGCGCAGCAAAAAGGCGAAGCGGCAGCAGCAGCTGCGGCGGCGGATCGACGCGGGGGAACTCACGCTGCAGCAGGCGCAGCAGCGGCAGCAGCTGCTGCAGCAAAAAAACAAAGCAGCAAAAGAAGAAAAGAAACACAAAAGACTTACTGGCCTCACTCACGCGGAGGCCCTCAAGGAGCTTCGCCAGGGGCAGAAGAGAGTCAAGACAATTCACCTGCTTGCGGACGCGGCCAGGGCCAAGAGGCAGGCTGCGAAGAGCAGCAGCAGCAGCAGCAGCAGCAGCAGCAAGAAGGCCTGAGCGTCGGCACGCAACAGCCGCTGCGCCCCACCAGCAGCTGCGGTCCTCTGCGGCGTGCAGCCGCTGCTGCTGCAGCGGCTGCTGGTGCTGCGCTAGCGATTCTCGCAGCAGCGGTAGTAGCAGCAGGGGCTGCTGCTGCTGCTGCTGCTGCTGCAACTGGAGCAAGTTTGCTGCAGCACGAGGGCAGGTTACTTCGGACTGTTACGCAGCACAGCTGCTGCTGCTCCCTTTTATTAAAGGACACCTACAGACAGCAACTTGGCGATCGCCAAATATATGGCACTTTGTGCCGACTAGCTGCTGCTGTTGCTGCTACTGTTGCTGCTGCTGCTCCTGCTGCTGCTGCACTGACGCCGCAGGCCCGCTGAGGGCTGTTTTGTTGCTGCTGCTGCAGTCTCAGTGTGGTGCACCAAATATCTAGCTTCTCCGTGGCATGCAATCTTGCTGCATTTGCTGCTTCTGCTGCTGCTGCCGCCCCTTTTGCTGCTGCTCGCTAGTTTGTAGCCAGGCTGCAGCTTCCCCGTTCACAGTGCCGTTGCGGCTGCTGCAGCTGTTGCTGGTGGCAGCTGCTGCTGCACTGGCTACAGCTGCAGCAGCGCCCGTTAGTGGTGCTGCAGCACTACTGCTGCTGCTACTCAGTGGGCTCTTGCCGCTGCTCGGGTGGTGGCTCCCTATCTGCATACTACTGCAGCAGCAGCTCCCTATCTACATACTATATCTGCTGCTGCTGCAGCAGCAGTTGCAGCAGACGTCGCAGCAGCAGCTGCAGCAACAACAACGGCAAAATACGCAGGATTGCAATGTAAGGTTTCGGGAGTCAAAGCTGCTGCAGTACACGGCATTTCAGCTTTCCCTGCTGCTGTTTCCTTGCAGCCCCAGGGACCCCTACGGTTGCTGCTGTTGCAGCTGCAGCAGCAGCAGCAACAGCTGCAGCTGCTGCTGCTGCAGCGGCCGAAGCAGCAGCACTGCGCCGCTGACATCTATTTAAATACTGCAGCAAAAAGGGCCCCTCAAAACAAACAGCGAGCCTCGCTCCCCTGGCCCGTTGCTGCAGGTGTTTTTGGCCTCACAGTGCTGGCAGCAAAAGCTGCTTCAGCACGAGCGCTTCAGGCAGCAGCAGCAGCAGCAGCAGCAGCAGAGTTCGCTGCTGCAGCGGCTGCTGCTGCACCTGGGGTGTCCGACGCTGTACCGGTGAATTTGGCCCAGTGCGCGGCTGCTGCGGTGCCTAAAGCAGCAACAGCGAATCCCCCACAAAAGCAGCAGCAGCAGCAGCACGACGAGGCCCTGCTGCTGCTGCTCCGTCTCTGCTGCTGCAGAACCTTGCTGCCAAGAGTGCCTAAGGCCGTTGTAGGGTCTGCCAGCAGCATGGGCAGCCGTCTCCTGTGCAACTGCTGCTAAAGCTGGAGCTGTTGATGCTGTTGAGCAGCTGCTGTTGCTGTTGCTGTGGGTGCAGCGGCAGCAACTGCTGCTGCCGGAGCATCAGTAGCTGCTGTTGCTGCTGCTGCTGCTGCTGCAGCCGCAGCAGCTGCTGCTGCGGATCTCCTGTCTCCCAAGTAGGCTGGGGGCCCCCACCCTCGAGGGCCTCGCCGCCACTCTTGCTGCACTCGCTGGCTGGCCCGGCGCTGTGGAGTTGAAGGCTGAGGGCCTCTGGGCGAAGCTGCAGCTGTGGAGGGGCGGCGTGGGCCATCTCACTCCGCTGCACTTGCTGGGCGGCGCGCGCCTCCGCGCTGCGGCCAAGGTGGGTGGACCACTGCTGCAGCAGCACTGGACCACTGGACCACTGGTCACGCAGCAGCAGTTAGGTGCGCCCGCAGGGCCGGGGCTGCCGCGCGCTGCTGCGGGGCAGCAGCAGGCACTGCAGCAGCCACAGACAACACAGAATTGAAAAGAAAGTCTCAGATAAAGATGGCGTCTTGCTTTTGAAAACGAAGTTGCTGGGCAGACCAGTGGTCCACTTCGTTTGTATGAGCTCTAGTGTGCTGCATGCAGTGTCTCTCTTCGCCACAAATCCATTAATGCCACTTTTGTGGGGCCAGTGGCCCCACAGCTTCGTTAGCAGCTGCTGCCCGAGAGGCGGGGCCGCTGCAGCAGCCCCCGAGTGCCGCAGCAGCAGCAGCTGCGGAGAGCCGGGCCATGCTGCTGCTGCTGCCAGGCTCGGTGCTGCCGCTGCCACTGCTACTGCTGCTGCTGCTGCTGCTGTTGCGCAGGCAGGAAGCAAGCGGCTGCCGCTGGACACGCGGTTTTTGGAAGTGCTGCCGCGGGTGGGCCTGGAGCAGCTGCCGCTGCTGCTGCTGCAGCAGCAGGGAATGTCCCGAACAATAGAAGGGGTAAAGGGGGCCCTCAGCGAGAGCCCGGGGGCCTCCCCCTCGTGGTTGCGGGGCCCCAACGGGCGAGCAGCAACTTTGCTGCAGCCCAGCAACGCACTGCTGCAGCAGCTTTTCCAGCAGCAAACTTATTTCCGAGTGGAGTTCAAGGACGCAGAGAAAGGCTCTTTGAAACACTTTCCAAATAATTTGTTTTCTGCTCCCCGCAAGGACAGCAGCTACTTCTGCGAGGCCAAAATCCCTTTCAGAGTTTCCGCGCTGGGCAAGCAGCAGCTGCAGCAGGCGCTGCTCTCGGGGGGCCCCGGGGGGGCCCCCCCCGAGGCCCTCATGCTCGCAGCCAGGGCCTCCAAAGACTCTCTCACTGAACAAGACCCCACACTTGTTTTGGTCCAGTGGTTCCGGGGGCCCAACGGGGAGGCCCTAATGAGGGAGACCACTGTCCACGTCGAGCCTGAGGAGGCTGTGAGCAGCAGCCGCCTGCTCCTGCTGCTGCTGCTGCTGCTGCTTCTGTTGCCCCTGCCGTTGCTGCTGCCGCCGCTGCTGCTCGTCCTGCTGCCGTGGCCTCCGTTGACCCTGCTGCTGCTGCTGCTGCTACTCTTCCTGCTGCCATTACTTCCGTTTCCACCCGCTGCTGCTGCTGCTGTTGTTTTTGCTGCTTCTGCTTCCGTTGTCCCCGCTGCTGCTGCTTCGGTTGCTCCTGCTGATGCTGCTGCTGAGCGGCTGGATGCACTATTTGCCCGCCTGGGGTCACCACGATGTTGGGAAGCAGCACAGAATTATTTCAAAGTCCAGCAGAGTTTTGGCATTTGAGCACAAGTCCCTTATAAAAGACCTTTTTGATTAAGTTCCAAATTTGGGAGAACGGAACAAGAGGCAAAAACGCAGTTTGCAATTTGTCTGTTTGTTGTGGCTGCTGCAGCCGGTTGCGCCTGAAGGGACTCCTGGGCGATACGGTGAGGCTTAGGAGGCTGCAGTGCCTTCTGCTGCTGCTGCTGCTGCTGCTGCTGCTTGATGTCCGTCTTTGCTGTGGATTCGCGGGCGCAGCTGCCGAGTTTGTGGCGCTGCTGAGCTGCTGCTAGTGCTGCAGCTGCCGCTGTTCATTGTGCCACAACGCTGGTGTGATTCTGCTTGCTGCTGCTGCTGCTGCTGCTGCAGGTAGAAGGTACATTGGCAATTTTTTTGCGGACAACTCGCGGCTCTTTTCCCGCTTCATCGGCGTCGTGGCGCGGACGCGGCTAAACCGGTGTTTTCTTTGGAAGTTTTGGGCCTCTACGAACATTGGTGAGAAACTAGAAAAGCATTTTTCAAAAAAATAAAAATAATGACAAGACCCTCTGGAAATGTACAGAAAGGGGCCCCCAGGCAAAGGGGGAGGCCCACACAAATGGGCAGCTGAGGCGGGGGAGCCCTGGAGCTGCTGCAGCACTTTTAGGAGCTTTTGATTGTTGTCTTTGTTTCTTTCTGAAGTCCATTTTGCCGCAGTTTTGCTGCGGCTGCTGCTGGCTGGGTGGGAGAGGTGGCTGGCGCTGGGGCCAGCTGCTTGCTGCTTGCTTTCTGCTGCCAGTTGCTGCTGGCCCCGCTGCGCTGCTGCCGCTGCCGCTGCTGCTGCTGCTGCGGCTTCCCCCCACGCCTGGCTTTGAGTGCCTGCGGCTGCTGCAGACTTGGAAGAGGCCTTCAGCCTGCTTCAGCTCCGGCCGGGCGGCCCGCAGCTGTTCCCCACAGTTGACTTGTTCTTCTCGCGGCCCATAAACTACGATGTGCTGCGGCCCATAGACAGCGAGGCCATTTTGGTGTCGCCTGCGGACTCGGCGCTGCAAAATGCCTTTTACATCAAACCTGACGAAGACGGAAACATCATCGGCGCCCGCATCCCGCAGGCAAGCCGCTTTAGAATATGTTGAAAAAGTGACTCAAATAATAAATGGGTAGGAGATTATTATTTTTTGTCATTACAATTAATAATATTGTGGATTTATCTCCTACAGATAATAGGCGTTGTTTACATATATATATGCACTCTACATTTTAAATAATATCCTGGGGCTCTGGGCAGCACGGCCCACGCGCAGCCCCAGCAGTAACTGCTACGGTCTGCAGCAGCGCTGGAGCGCCGCTGCACGCTCCAAGAGCAGCAGCAGCAGCAGCAGCAGAGCGCGCAGGCAACTGGCCTAGGGCCCCGCGGGTGGCTGGCTGCGGGGAAGGGTCGGGCTAGGGTTTGTGTTGGTGGTTTGGTGCGTGAGTTTGCTTCTGTTCAGATCAAAGGCACTACTTTTAACTTGTCTCAGTTTTTGTTTGGACGCGGCACAAACATGAACTTGCGGCTGCAGAGCCCGAAGCACCGGCTGCATGTGCACATCTTTTACTTGTCGCCTTCCGACTATCACCGCTTTCACTCTGCGGCGGACTGGCGGGCGCTGCGCCACGTCTACATGCCGGGCTGTCTTCCTTCCGTGAGGCGGGTGGACTTTGCTGCTGATTGTAAAGAAAGCAGCAGCAAAAGTGCCGCTGCAGGCTGCTGCTGCGCAGCTGCAGGCAGCAGCAGCAGCACGGGTGCGCAGCCCCGAGGCCCGCGAAAAGGCGCTTCTTTTGCGGCTTTTGCTGCTGCTGCTGCTCTCGACAGGTCCGCCGCACTGTGCTGAGCAAACGGGATATACTGGACTCGTTTGAACGCACTTCAGTGCAGGGAACTTGGCATCCGGGAAACGCAGGAGGGCCTCCTCTTTTTTTTTCCATGACCTTCGTGGCTGCGCGCATGGTGGGGGGCATCGAACTTTTCTACAGAAGACGTGTCGACCAAAACCGCTTTCTTTTCACCCCCCACTGCGGCCTCGTCCGCCACAGCTACCTCTACGACTACACAAGTCCTGTTAAACTCTGCATGGGGCAAGAACTGGGCGCTTTCCACTTCGGCAGCACCATTGTACTGGTGAGCCCAGGGGCCTGCGGCGCCTTGCCTAAGCAGCAGCAGCCGCAGCAGCAGCAGCAGCAGCAGTACTCTATTAGGGCTTAGGTCCACAGCCGTCTGCAGCAACGTGTGAGCAAAGAGGCTCTGCTTAGCGTCACACAAAGCCCCGCCTTAAGGCCCTGGCCCTCCCGTAGACCCTCACTTGCATGCATGCATCTCCAGTTTCTAAACTGCCTTAGAAGCTGCACTGCTAGGGCCCCAGCAGCAGCATCGCCGCAGGGCGGTGCACTCAGCGGGCGCAGTTTGCCTGCTACAGCAGCCGCCAAGATCTGCAAACAATTGGATCTCTGCACTCTAGTGCTCGGCTTAAAGGGCCCTGAAGAAGGGTCTATCTGGAAGTTTTGCAGTGCCTGTTTTCCCGCTGCTGCCGCCAAGTGCCTGCTGTGTGTTTTTGCTTTTCTGCTGCTGCTGAAAGGCATATGAGGCCCCCGACGACCTGGAAACCCTGAGCCCGATCTGCTCGCAAATGGCAGCAAACAGCCCGCTGGGCTATCTGAAGGGCAGCAGCAGGCGGCGGCTGCCGCGCTGCGACTTCAGCTACGGCAACCACAGTGACCCTATTGCATATCTGCAGTACCTGCAGCGTCTCAGCGCGAAGAGCAGCTCTGGGGAGGCCCTGCTGCCCGAGGCGAGGCCCGGGCCCCACACACGGGGTGAGGGGCAGCAGGGTTTGCTTGTGAGAGGCCCTTATATGGGGGCCCCCGCTCCCGACAGCCACAGCGGGGGCAGGGGCCCCTGGGGTGACCCCCACGATGGGGCTGCGGGCGAAGAGGAAGACGGCGCAGCTCCCCCCTTCGGGGAGCAGGAGGACACCCCGGAGGACTCCGTCGCAGAACGCTTGCCTTCGTCTTCCAGCGACTCGCAGGGGCCTTTGGGCTCGACGCAAACTTTCGCCGAGTCTGCTGAGGAGGAGTCCGCGGGCGGCGCGGGGGCGTTGGGGGTGACAGAATCCACAACAGAAAGCAGCAGCGCGGGCGCAGCCGCGGGCTCCAGGGGAAGCGAGTCTGAAGCAAACAGCCTCGATTTCATCTTCAAGTCCAGCCGTTCGCTGCAGCACCAAACCAAAGTCACGCGGGGCCCGGGGCAGGAGGTGCCTTTCTCGCCGCTGCCGGATCTCCAGGCTAAAGTGCATGCCCTGGAGTTCGGCCTTGTGCACAGATTCGCGCTGGCCCACTGGCTAGCCAAGGCCTGGACGGTGCGGCTGCGCCCTCTAGACTTAGCAGCCCCAGCCTCAGCTTTCCTCGAGTAACAGCATGCAGCACAAGGTTTGAGCAGTTGGTGCTGCAGCGCAGCACTAGCTGCTGCGGCTGGGGCTGCGAGATTCAGCTGCACGCTGCTTTCCCGTGCATGCGTTGGGCGAAGCAGCCAGAGCGCATGCAGCGGGGCTTGGCTTCGCAGGCTTGTTTGCTGCTGCGGCTGTGGCTGGCTCAGGCTTTTGAAGACTCAGAGGGGGGCCGCCTCGTTATGCTGCATGTGGGACAGCTAGGCAAGAACGAGACGGACTCAAACGCCAACAACAACCCCACCTGCTTTTACGGTGAGGCCACTGACACGTAGCTCTTGCCCTCGACCTCTAAGCCGCCAGCCTTCCGTGCACATTATAGGCCTTGCAGCTTCGCAGAGGTGGGGTTTTAGTGGCTGTCTAGCTAGCTAGACCGCCTAGCTAGCTAGGGCTAGTCTATTTAACCTTTTGCTGCCTAAGACGCAACTCAGGTCTGTTGGAGATGCACAGCAGAGGCTCGTGTTTGTGGGGTGTGGTCAGACCCGGCGCGAGAGTCGGTGCAACTGCGGTTCGTCGGCCAAGTTTCTAGTTTGCTGCTGGTGTGGCCAGCAAAGAATGAAGGCGAGGCGCTGCTGCGGTACCCCACCTTTGCATGCGCCAGCAGCAAAGGCTGGGGCAAGACCACCCGCGGAGTGGGAGCTTCCTGGTCTTTTTCCGATAGTCAGTCTCGGCGTTGGCTGTCTTCCTTTTGCTTTACCAGCCCTTGCACAGATTTGGCTCCGTCTTTTCGCCTTTTCGCTGCCCCTTCAGCTTTTATTGGTCCCTTTTCTTCTGGCTTTATAGCTTTTCACGGCTAAGTCGTGGCCACCGTGTTTGTCTTCTGCTGCTGTGGTGGCGGTATATAAGGGGGGAGAGAATCCCCACACTGGGGATTTCTCAGCGAGTTTCTTCTTGCCTTCGCACTGCATGTTTTCTATGGCTGCATATTTTGTTTTGACGAAGAGCGCAAAATGGGATTTGTGGCCAGTTGCCTGAATGGGTTATACTGCAGCTCTCTCTCAGTCTTCTGTGGCCTCTCGTTTTCCTTAATTCTTAGCTGCGGCTGTATTCATTTTTCGCAGACTATCTGTTCGTAAAGTTCCAGTTGGAACTGGGCCGCCTGGAGAACGAAGGGGAGGGGGCTGTGGAGACGAAGGTATTTTCTTTCCAGGCCTATCTCGAGGCTTCTTCGCGGCCTGCAGTGGACGCGTTTGCCCCTGCGGAGGCAGAGGGCAAAACGCCCGTTTCATCCGAATTATTTGCAGGAGATGTGAATCTCCTTCGGTTTGAACTTCAAACCGGGCCTTCAGTGGCTGTAGTCAAGGCACAGCGGTTCGCCGTCACCACTGCTGTGCCCCCCGAGGTGAAGCCGGCGCCATTCTCCAACGAGATGATCTGCGACGAAGCCCCATTTCGAGGCGCCGTGGCCTCCCTGGGAAGCCGGATTAAGGCGCTGCGGTGGTTCCGCACGGCCTCTGAGAAACATGAATAATAGTTGTATCCATGAAGACTCATGGAGATTTGTGTCCCGAGCAAATGCATGTGCTGCTTAGCAAAGTATTTGCACGGGCGCCATTCAACACAGCGGAATGGCGGTTTTCTTTAAATTGTTTTATATGCGACTGCTCAAGGCGCCAGCATATCCAATTGGGATCGACACAGGGCTGTGAGAAGCTCTCATCGACCTCCTAGTGATAGACACTGAACCATTACTGTTTCGTGGATCCCCGACTGCGCTGTTGATTTTTTGTTTCAACTGCCGCTGTACAGAAAGGTGGGGAAAACTCTGCAGCAGCGCGGTCTGGCGACAGACGCGGACAAGGTGTACACGCGTTTCAAGGTGCACAGGAATCTCAAGGGCGCGCTGCAGCGAGGCGTGTTTGTCAAGGCCAGGGTCCTGCAGCAGGCGCCGCAGTTTGAACAACAACAGGCAACGACAGGGTAGAAGAACTCCACCGACAAACGAGGATGGGAGAGGCGAGATGCGAAGACCACAAAAGGGAAAGCTGCGGCAGCGCAGGCGCGCAGCCACGCGCAGCCACGCGCAGCCACGCGCAGGCGCACTTACCTCGTTTCATTTCCGAGCTGCTGCTGCCCGTCGCCACGTGCATGAAATTGCGGCTATAAGCGCGCGAGCCGGCACTGACACGGCACTAACACGCAGGTGCCGCTGCAGTGCCCATTGGGCGGGCTGCTAGGTGTAGGCAGCGGAAACTACCGAAGCCCACTTTGCTTCTGCACGAGAAGCAGGTGGGGGTATAGAGGCGGGACTGGGCCACAACGAGCCTGACGCTGTAGTATCACTGGCTTAGACACCAGTGGGGAGCGGGAAGCATCGACACAGGGGGCAGGGAGAATCACCGATATTGCTGTCGTTTCAGACTCTACAGGAAAGCTACAGCAGCAGAATCTTCGTATTGTGCTACTGCTGGAGGCGTCGCACCGTGTACAGGGTTGCACTGTCGGGCCGCCGCCGCCCGGTTAGCTAAGCCGGGCTCAGCGAGCGCGCTGAACTTGAAAGCATAAGAAGTGGATGACACCGGCTGAAGTAGAGCTGCATAGCTGCAGGCGTGGCTAGCTACATTCAGTATTTTGAAGGTCGTCTAGGGTGACATACTCTTTCCGTGTTGCTGCCAGCCTCAGCGCAGCTCCAGCTCAACGTGCTTCTCTAAGCTCTGCTGTAGCCTACTGGCGATCCTTAGCTAGCTAGACGCGGATGTTCCCCCAAGTATTGAGTTGTGTGCTTGTGGATCGTGAGCCTAAAGACTGCTAAACAGGCACAGAAACATCTGCGATCAACTAGTCTTGTTGAGACCTGTAGCAGCTGGTGGGGCTCCAGCGCAGCTGCGGTGCGCTGCGTCTCAGCCACAAACAGTAAACGGAAACACCACTTAAAAGGGGTCCGCGTGCTCGGTGCGCACTAAGAAGCGTCGCTGCCTCAAATGCAGCTGGCGCGGCTGTGAAGCCCCCGCGCTTTCCTATTTTTCTCCCGGCTGCGCTGCCGAGAGGACCGCCTCGCCAGCGGGTTCTGGGGAAGCTTCAGCCATTCAGGCCTGCTGCTGCTTCGTGTTCTTGCGAGCCCACAAGAAATGCGAAAGGAAACGCTGCCCGACCTATTCGCCTTCGGTCTTTGGGGCGGCCTGTTCCTCCCTCCCTGGCTCTTCACACTGACACTGAGTTGGCGCATGCAGGGGGTCTGCTGCCCTCGGAGAAAACAAAAGAAAACAAAACAAAACAAGCGCTGAGGGCAGCAGCAGCGGCAGCAGCGGCAGCAGCTGGAGGACCCACTGCTTCTCTCCCGCGTCAGTCAACTTGCACTTGACCCAGCGCTCTCGCTGCCCCACGCAAAGTCAACAGCCTCCGTTCTGCCCCGCAGCACTTACAGGCTGCAGAGGCAGCCTAGCGGCGGCGAAGGTAATTAAAGCGGAGCAAAAGCACAAGTGCAGGGGCTCGGGTGGATTCAAAGAGCGAATGTGACGGAGGGTGGTGACCTTCAAACCTGGCTAAAACGTTTGTGGCACTCTGAGCTGCTGCTGCTGCTGCTGCTGGGACTGAAAGATGCAGCATGCAGTGCCGAGAGGCGGCTGGGCCTCTCGCCTTGCGCTAAGCCCTCAGAGACAGAAAAATGAGACTGCGGCGCGTGGCCTGAAGATGGAGGTGCAGAAGGCAGGCGGCAGCTGGCGCAGCACACTCGCCTGCCGCCCAAGTTGCTGCAGAGAGCACCTGCTACTGCCGCAGCTGCAGCTGCTGCTGTGGCTTCGCTTACTGCTGCAGGCTTTGCAGCGGAAGCAGCAGCTGCCTAGCTAGAGAGTCTAAAGTTGAAATTCTGAAAAGTGTCTGTCCCTCAGAGGGTCGGTCTGGCGGTGGTGGAGCTGGTGGGGTGGTAACAATACGGCGTCGGGCAAAAGCTTGTGTGGGCGCTCATGTGAAAAAGGAAAAGAAGGCAAAACTAAGAAGACAAATGCGTCCTTAGTCCTGCTGAATGTCAACTGACAGAGTCTGAGTGACCCCCTCGTAGTCCAGAGTCAGGCTGAGACGCGAAGGACTCGTTGCTTCCTTCTTGCGGGGCTCTTGCTGCTGCTCCGCAGCTTCCAGCTCTGCCTCCACAGCAACTGCGCCGCCTTCTATTCGGGCCAGCGGCAGCAGCGGCACCTGCAGCGGGCTGCCGTCGTCAAGGGCAGGGTGCAGCATCAGCGTTATGAGCAGCAAAGACGAGGGGTCCTGGGGGTCCACGAAGTCCGCGTCCAGCAGCCCGCCCATGTATTCTGAAGCTGCTGCTGCTGCTGCTGCTGCTGCGGCTGCTGCATCGGCTTCCACCGGCGCAGCAGCAGCGCCAGCGGAAGGAAGGTTGCCGGCATCCGCAGCGGCGGGAGGCTGCAGCAGCAAAGTCGAAGAAGCCTCAGCCGCTTCCGCCGAGCAGCGCTCGCTGACTTCCTCCTCAACATCAGCAGCAGCTGCAGCAGCAACGGCAGCACCCCCTGCTGCCACTGTTGGGGCAGAGAGAGGAACAGAAGGCATTACAAATCCCGGAGCGTAAGGATTAAAAGCAAACTGCTTCACTGCAGGTGTGCTGCTGACGCTGCTGCTGTTTTCAGCTGCTTCTGCTGCTCCATGCCCTGGCGCCAGCTGTGCCTGTCTTCGTTCTTGCTGCTGATGGCTCTGAAGAGAAGCTTCAGCAGCAGCATCCGCAGCGGCCGCTTCAGAGGAAGACAAAGGTGGAAAGTCCCACAGAGTTACTGGCTGCTGCTGCTGCTGGTCTGCAGCAGCAGCCTGGTCGGCAGCAGCAGCAGCAGTGGCGCACGCAGCGTAGCTCTGATAGACCGGAGCCCGCCCCTGGTACGCCGCCTGCTGCATTGAGAAATAGTCTGGGATTTCGCTAGCATTGAATGCATATAAGTGCTGCAGCAGCTGCTGCTCAGGCCGCAGGCTTTCGCTGTGGCTAAGTCCTACCCCATACTGCCTCCGTGGGTGTTTGTGTCTGCCTTGTTTCCGGCCCACACTGACAGCCCCCCGGGTAATTCGGCTGCTTGGTGCAGCTGCTGCAGCTGCTGCACCTGCAGCAGCAGCCTGTGCACCTTCGGGTGGCTGCGGCGCATCTTTCCCTCTTCCAGCAGCAGCAGCAGCTCCCGCGGCCTTCCCTGCAGCAGCAGCCAGTGCCCCTGAGTGCAGCGCTGGTGGCTTCGTGCTGCTGTTGCTGCTCCCTGCTCGTTCTCGCTGCTGCAACGGCACCTGCTGTTGCCCCTGGACCTGCTGTTTACTGAGTTGAGGTACATCTTCAGCCGTTGGCGCGAGCGGCGACTTCTTCTCATCTCCCCTCGAATTCGTCTCTGCGACGCTGCCGCTGCTGCTGCTGCTGCTGCTGCTCGCGAAAAGCCCGAGTGGCGGCGAAGCTGCAGAGCCGCCGCACCACCGTACCTGCCTACCTGTTTGAGTGCCTCTAAGAATGACACTCTTGTAGCTGCGGGTCGACACGCCCGCGTCGCAGCAGAGACTTGAAATGCTGCTGCCGCTGCTAGAGCTGGTGCTGCAGCAGCTGCTGCTGCTCTTTGTGCCGCCGCTGCTGCCGCTGCTGCTGAAGGCCCCTCTGTTGCTGCTGTTGCGGCGGGAGCTTCCTGTGTCTGTGCTCACGCTTTCACAAGTCGAAGTGGCCCCTTCCCCGCAAAGTCTATCCCCGCAGGCTGCTTTGTTGCAGCTGCTTGCCCCTGCTTCTCTCTCTCCCGAATACAAAGCAGGCAGCACCACTTGCTGCTGCTGCAGCTGCTGCAGCTGCTCCTGCTGCTGCTGCGGCAACGCTGCTTCCCCAGCTCCCGCTGGCGCCACCTCGGGCTCCCGCTTTTGCGGCTTAAGGCGCAGCTGCAGCAGAGGACACAGACACGGGAAAAGCAAAAATGAATGAGAGACCCTCAGCTGCTAGCTGCTGGAAAGGGTGCTGCTGCTGATGCTGCTGCTGCGAGGCTGTGTTTCTG
Organism: Eimeria tenella; assembly: GCF_000499545.2. NCBI lineage: Eukaryota > Apicomplexa > Conoidasida > Eucoccidiorida > Eimeriidae > Eimeria > Eimeria tenella. The sequence goes on from NW_013541536.1 coordinate 18,124, forward strand.
CTTCTTCTTTCTCTTATTGTTTGCCTGTGAAGCAGCTCTGCTCCCTTACCTTTCTTTGGTTTTTATTAAGGCAAGCTTCATGCGAAAGAAAGGCGAAGTCCAAACGGTGCAGCCCCACAGCAGTAGAGCCCAACAGCTCCCGCAGCTGCGCCTCCTGCTGCCGCAGCGTCTGGCACGCAGTCGACCCCACCCACACCTGGCAGCACAGCAGCAGCAGCAGCAGCAGCAGTAGCAGCAGATGAGGAATAATAGAGCCACTTCAAGACACAAAGGCGCCCTACGCTCATGGCCGTTTCATCTGGCTCTATGCACATTAACCGGAATCGAGACAAAGTCAAATCCCCGCTGCTGCAGCATCTGCTGCACCCTCAGCTGCTGCCGCTGCCGCTGCTGCTGCCTCAGCTGCTGTTGCTGCTGCTGCGGCACTGCTCACCTCAACTTTGTGGCTTTTGTCGTTGTTGCGCAGACACAGTACCACTCCAGTAAGAGTAGAGAGGAGGGCCCTCAAGGTCCGTCTGTGGCGCTGCTGCTTCTGCTCTAAGGATCTCAGCAGCAGCAAAAACACCTCCTGCAAGTGCAGCACACGCGCGCAAAGCACCCCACTTCTAGCTGCTGCTTGCTGCGCTGCTGCTGCCTCCGCTAGCTGCTAGCTCCCCCTCCAATCTGCTAGTTTATTAATTCTGGCTCTAAGGCCGCCCGCGCTTCTCTCAACTTCAGTTAAATGTGTAAGCAGTATACGGCAGCAAGAGCTCCAACGCGCGAAACCGCAGTCTCAGCAGCAGCAGCAGCTGCTGCTGCAGCAGCACTCCTTTAGGGCAGCACTGCTGGATTTTTCCTTCTTTGAAAAACACTTCCTTGTGCTTCTCTCTTTATGTCACGAGATGCTATCGGCAGCTGTACTAACAGCCGATTCGCCCCCCTCCCCACCGGCGGCCCCGCAGCGCAGCCGCGGCAGCCACAAGGCGCAGCAGCAGGAGCAGCAGCAGCAGCAGGAACTCACCACGGCCTGCGACTTCCCTGCGAGGTTTCTTATGACGAAGTGCCCCCCCCTCCTGTTCACAGGGTCTTCCCACAGGGGGGCGCAGCCGCCCACAAAGACGGCCACGTTCACAGGGGGGCTCAAAGCCTTGTGGGACAGCAGCTGAAACAGCTCCAGCGTCGCCCGCAAAGACGTAGCCCGGCCTGCAGCAGCAGGAAGAGTTGCCCTTCGCTTTAGCAGCAGCAGCAGTAGCAGCAGCAACGGCAGCAGCAGCAGCAACTGCTGCTGCTGCTGCAGCTCAGGCAGCAACAGCCGCAGCAATAGCAGCTGCTGCAGCAGCTCAGGCAGCAACAGCAGCAGCAATAGCAGCTGTTGCAGCAGCTCAGGCAGCAACAGCTGCAGCAGCAGCTGCAGCACCTCAGGCAGCAAGAGCTGCTGCAGCAGCAGCAGCAGGAGCTGCTGCTGCGGGAGCTCAGGCTAGGGTGGTTATCGTGAAGTGCAAGTTTCGCTGGGCGGCTTACCTATTTGCACGAGGCCCCTTTCATAGTCTTCCTGCAGCCGCCCTTTGCTGCTGCTGCTTCTGCTGCTTCCGCTCGCCTCGTTGCCTATTGGGTCGTGCCTGAGCAAACAGCCCCCACAAACGCAGCAACTACCCCTTAGCGCGAGTCCTGCTGCTGCTGCTGCTGCTGCTGTTGCTGGTGCTGCTTGCGCTGCGGCTGCTCACCATAAGCACCATCCGCAGGAATGAGACACCCACGGGCCCCAGTTGATGTTGGCAGCACCGCCAGGTTGCTTCGGGCCCCTATCATCCTCGAAATTGGTTTGCTGCTGCTGCTGCTGTTGCTGCTGCGGCTGTTTCCGCTGCTCGGCGGGCGCCACGTATGTGTCTCGGCCGGGGTTGACGAGGCCCGCAGCCACGGCTGCGCTAAACACACAGGTGTAGTTGGTGTGTCTGTGCTGCGCGTTTGCTGCTGCTGCTGCTGCTGCTGCTGTTGCTTTCTCCCCGTAGCTGCAGGGCTTCCGCGCAGCCGGGGGGCCCCCTTGCCGCGGGTGTTGGCGGTGTGCTGCTGCAGCTGCGGGGCCGTGGGGCTTCCTCTGGGGCCGGAACTGCAGCCACAGCAGCAGCAGCAGCAGCAGCAGCGGAAATAGACGCGAAGTCCCACCTAGCAGCAGCAGCGAGAGCTCACGGCGACTGTGACTTAATTCCAATGCATTTAAAATTTGAATCTAATTTCAATTTTAAATTAAATTAAAATTTTAAACTTAATTTCCATTTTAAATTTAATTTCTTACCCCGCTGCTCTCCTCGTCGTCCGATATGGGCACTTCTGCCCAGCGGCGAGGGCGCCGCGGCTTCACGGAGATCCAGCCCTCCGTGTCCTCATCTGCTGCTGCTGCTGCTGCTGCTGCTGCTGCTGGGGCTTCTGCCGCAGCAGCAGCTTCTGCTGCTGCTGCTGACGGCTCTCCCTGCACTGTCCCTCCCGCCTGGTCAGCCGGAGAGGGAGCTGTGCTGCTGGCAGGCAGCTCCGCTTGACGCTGCGGGGCAGGACTTCCTGCTGCTGCTGCTGTGGCTGCTGCTGCTGCTTCTGTTCTGGCTTCTTTTGCTTCTGCTGCGGCTGCCGTCACTGCCACTGCAGTTTCGGCTGCATGAGTTGCAGCAGCAGCAGCAGCAGCAGCTGCTGCTGCTGCTTCATCAGCATCTGTGCTACCGGCCTCGGCGTCAGCGCCGCTGCCGTTAAAGGGGGTGGGGGCAGGGCCATGCGCTGCATTCAAGTTCGCAGCAGCAGCAGCTGCTGCTGCTGCTGCTGATGGTGCTGCTGCTGCTGTCGCTGCCGTTGCTGCTGCTGGAGGAGCAGCAGGTTCTGCTGCAGTCCCACCCCGCTCTGGAATCTGCTGAGGAGATTGACTCGAAGTCAAACTCCCGTCTGCTGCTTCGGATGCAGCACAAGAGTAGCAAGCAGGGCCTGCAGCAGCAGCAGCACCGTCTGCAGCAACGGCAGCAACTGCTAGCTGCTCCTTCGCTGCTGCGGGTGCTTCTTCTTGTACTGCTCTGCCGCTGCTGCTGTCGCTGCTGCTGCTGCTGCCGCTGCTGCTGGTGGTCTGTCCCGCTTCCTGCTGCTGCTGGCTCGGCGCCGCATGCAGGAGCACCGGGCCGACTTCGGCGTCAGGCGGTGCTGCTGCTGCTGTTGCTGCTGCTGCCAGCTGCATCTTTGCTGCGTCTGCGCACCTGAGCTGCTGCAGCTGCAGGCTGGAGAAGCAGCAGCACTCACCCCAGCGGCTGGCTGGGGAGCCGCAGCAAGACAGCTGCTCGCAGCGGGAAGAAGGAGACACAGCAGTGCTGCAGCACATGGGGGGGGAGCGCCAGCCACTTGCTGCTGAGGGGGAGGCTGCGCTGCTGCTGAGCCAGGGGTAGGGCCTGGCTTCCTCTGCTGCTGCTGCTTCTGCTGCAGCGTCCTTCGCGCTGTCACCCGCTGCTGCTGCTTCTGCATGCAAACACGCAGGCAGCAGCGGGGCCCTGCTGTAGCTCATTGAGTCTGGAGAAGGGGCCCCCATGCATTTCTCTAGGGGCTGCAGGGGCCTCTTCTCGCTGCAGCTGGGGTTGGGGGCCTCGGCCTCGTCTTCCTCCGCAGCAGCAGCAGCAGCAGCTGCTGCTGCTGCTGCTGCTGCTGCCGCTTCCGCGAAGCAGCAGCCGTCCCCAGCAGGGCCCCCACCCACGTGCGACGGGGGGCCCCCCTTGCGAGGCTCGGGGGCCCCCGATATTCGAGCAGCCATGAGACTGAGGGGATGAGTTGGTGCTAAGTCCCTGTGTCCTGCAGCGCCGCGCTGCTGCTGCGGGGGCCTGTGAGATAGAGTACGAACAAAAAGATGAGATGATATGCAAATAAACAGCAGGAGAAGCTTCAGGGGGGGACGGGGGCCCCAGAGGGCGCCACGTGTCCCCCCTGGTCCCTAAGGCGACGTGAGAGAGCCTCAGCTGCTGCAGCAGCAGCAGCAGCAGCACGGCGAGCGAGACGTAGGGCGTCAATTGAGTGTACCGCTAATGAAATTGCCGCTGCTGTATTGATTGTTCCAAATATTTCGGCTGCTGCCTCGAGGTTGCTGCTCTCGCTGCTGCTGCCGCTGCCGCAACACCAGCCGCTGCTGCCGCGGCTGCTCCTGCTGCTGTCCGCAGCGTTCTTGTACGGGGGGCCGTCTCTCCGTATTTCCCTTCACTGCATGCAAACTTTCTATAAAAATTAATATCTATCAATTTATTATTTAATGAGGGCAAACCAAAGAGACACTTAGCCCTGGGGCCTTGGGCAGCCACTGGCCCTAACGGGCGCGGCCCCCCACTGACTACTG
>NW_013541536.1:22547-29254 GCF_000499545.2 Eimeria tenella
TTGGGGGCCCCCCAAGGAGCATTTAAGTGCCATTTAAAGTATTAAAAAACCCCACATCTTTACAGGGGCCCTTTAAGGGCCCTGCGGCGCCGCAGAGGAGCCTTCAGAAGACCCCAGGGGGCCCCCTGGGGGCCCCCCAAGGGCCCCAAAAGGGTCTCCTGGGGGCCCCCAGGGGGGCCCCTAAAGACTTATTCTGTACCCTTTTAGGTGCGTTGTGGTGCATGCATTGCCTTGTGAGCTTGTAAGATTATTTAATTGTTTATTTATATTTATTTATTTAATAGTTGTACTTTTGTGGGACTATTCAATTGTTTATTTATATTTATTTGTTTAAAAGTTTTACTTTTTGTTTATTTAGTTTTCCCAGCAACTTATAAGTAGGGGTTAAAGCTGCTGGCCCCGTGGAAATGAAATAATGAACTTTAATTTCAAGATCTTCTTAAAGACTTTTAATTTCAAGATCTTCTTTAAGACTTTTTCTTTCAAGATCTTCAGCTGTGGGGGTGGTTTGTTGGAAAACTTTGCTGCTAAATATCTCAAGTTTGATTCTTTAATCGGGAAACTTGGGAAAGAAAGAAATGATGAATAATTAAATGCTCAAGTCTCGGACTGGCCGTTTGCTCTGCACACGCTGCGGTGTCTGTACGCACTCTCCACCAAAACTTGAGCCACGCGAGTGTCCACGAGGTACTGTTTGAATTCTTTCATTTTATTTTTATGTTTTATTTCTTCTGCGTCTGTAAAGCTCAGCGGAAGCTGCACACTGGGGTCGGGGGCCCCCCCTGGGGGGCCCTCCTGGGGGCCCCTCCCCCAGCCAGCCGCTGCCGCCTCACCCAGCACCATGTAGCTGAGCCCTTCGCGCGCAAGCAATTCGTTTTATTTCTTTTAATCCACTTTATTTCGAATTTTAAATAATATTAAAACAGAAAAAGAAAAAATGAAGAGCTGGAGAGGCAGCGGCGGGGCTGCACGCCTCGCCTGGGAGTGACCCTGAGGTGTCCAGACACCACAGCGGCGCGGTGGTGGGTTTTAACAAGTGAGCGCTTCAAAAACTTTTTGGTTAAATAGTTTAAATTAAATTAAATTTTGAATTATTTTTTGTTTTATTTTTTATTTGTTTGCTCATCCATCGGTCTGTCTATTGCCTAAGTAGCTGCCGTGGCTGCAGCCGCTCATTCTCTGCTGCTCCAGGTGACTGCAGCAGCGAACGCAGCTGAAGCCTTTTGCATTTGTTTGACTCTTATAAGTCATTCTTCCGCATATATAAATAAAAAATTAAATATAAAATTCAATAAATATAGAAATAGACTTATTTATATATCTGCAGCAAGCCATACCATAGAGCATTGCACACAATCTACCACATAGCGCAGATTAGGCAATCAAATACCTTTTTAATATCCCTGCATGCAATCCAGATTAATTTGTGCCAATTCCTTCACAATTCTTTTGCTGCTGCTTCCAAAAGAGCAGCAAATAACTATAAAAAGGATCAAATTTTAACCTCCTTATGCCTGCAATCCACGCAGCCGCCCGGGGCCCTGCATGCAGCAAAGCTTTGGGGCTTTGCATGCAGCGCATGCAGGCCTGGCCTTTGATTTTTACTCTGATACAGAGTGCACCGCTGTATGTCCTATGTGCATGCATATATACATATATACATGTATGCATATATATCTATGTATATACTCACATATATATATATACATCTATACATATACATATGTTTATACATATATATATGGATATATATATATATATATGTACACATATATATATATATATATATCTATGCACATATATAAATATGTTTATCAACATATATACATGTATATATCTAGTTATTATGAAAGTTAGTTTACATGAAGACACAGAAGTGCATGCGCAGGAAATAAAGCGTCAGCAGCGGCTTGGCGCTGCTGCATGCAGCAAAGGCAAAACGGAAGAAAAATAAGCACCTTTCGCTGTATTGCACAGCAGCAGCAGCAACAACAACAGCAGCAGCAGCAGCAGCAACAGCAGCAGCAGCAACAGCAGCAGCAGCGGCGCCTCACATGGTGGCCGAGAGAAGGGTGGGGCCCCAGGACGGCCGCAGGCCTTAGGGGCTGTAGAAGCCTCTGAACTCGAATAAAACCCTAAACCCTAAACCCTAACCCTAAACCCTAAACCCTAAACCCTAGATCCTAAAACCTGAAAGCAGATAGGTGTAACTCGAGGCTTTGCTGCCTCCCCAAAAAGCTGCTTGCCGCGGAAACTGCCTTGTTGCTGCTGCTGCTGCTGTTGCGGCTGCTGCAGCACAGCAGCAGCAGCCGCAGCGGCAGAAGCCCCGCGCTTCTCTGCTGCAGCAAGCTGGGTCTCTTAAAGCTGCTGCAGCGTTCTGCTGCTGCACAGGCACGCACATTAGAGTCTTTTAATATTTTCACCTTTATATAGATATATATATACATATATATATATATATGTAAGTATATGTATATATTTATATATGTATATATACATACATACATATATATATATGTATATGTATATGTACACACATCTATAATATATATATATATTTACATAAATATATATACTTACATAAATAAAAATATATATTTATTTATATATGTATGTAAACATAAAGTTGTAAAGAGCTAGATAAGGTCTTTTCTTCTCTTTCTGGGTTTTTGTTGCCCCGTTTCTCCCCTCCAAGAAAACAGCATCAAAAGAAAAAGAAATTTAAATTTATTTTATTTTGCAAGTTTGGGGCTTTTTGGAGCGCATGCAATTTTGTGGTTTGCAGCAAAAGGCCCGGGGGGAAGCCCAAAAGGTCTTCTTCTGTTTTTCTCATTTTAATAAAATTTGTTATAAATAAAACATTTAAATAACTTTTAGGACTTTTGAGGAAACATTTAAACTCCTTTTTATTTCTTTTGGGGCTTTTCGCAGCTCCAAATGCGTGCACTTTACATGCACTTTGCATGCGCTTTGCATGCACTTTGCATGCACTTTGCATGCACTTTGTATGCACTCTGCTGGGGTATTTAGGACTTTGAAAAAAGCAAATGGAAATCTTGCAGCCCTTTTTTGAAGCACTTTTGCTTTGGAAAGGCAGCAAACTGCAGCAGCAGCAGCAGCAGCAAGAACGGAAGAAGGGCTGCTGCTGCAGCAGCAGTTCTTTTCCTCTTTTCATGCTTTTCTTTATTTTGTTTTGCTTCTGCTGTGCGGCCCGAAAAGGCCGAACAAAAAGCAGCAGCAGCAGCAGCAGCAGCAGCAAAACGATAATATGTACAATAAATATAATTTAAATTAAGCTAAGCAGCAAATGCATGGCAAAGTGTGCATGCCCCAGACTGTTGCATTAACTTCTCTGTTCAAGCTTAGGCACAAGTGCAGCAGCAGCAGCAGCAGCAGCAGCACGCGGACAGCAGCAGAAATAGGCTATCTCTGCTGCTGGGGCGCTGCAGCAAAGGGGAAAAAGCTGGGCCTCAGTTGCCCTGCTTTACTGCTATTCTTTCTCACTTAATTTTGAGTTTAAAGAAGGGATCAAAGGAAGCAAAATGCCACTTCAGGGGACCCCAGGGCCCCCCGGGGGCCCCCGGGGACCTCCGGGGGGCCCCTGGCAGCAGCAGCAATGGGGACCCCGCTGCTCCCCAGGGGCCCCCGGGGTCGCGGGGGGCCCCTGGGGAGCAGCGGGGCCCCAATTGCTGCTGTAGGGGCCCACTTGAAACCCTTTTTTGTGCTTTCTTCTGGCTCAAATAGGATTATTTTCGAGGTAGTAAAGGGGGGGAGAGAAAAGAAAGAATATAATTTAAAAATGAATGATTTATTCGAAGAAAAGCGGTGGTTGCTGCTGAAGTTGTGCAGCACATTATCGCCGTGCCGGGGTGTCTAGGCAGTTGCGGCGGCAGCAAAACCCCCGCTGCAGCCCCTTTTAGAGCTTTAAACGCGTCAAGACAGCAGCAGAAAATGATAAATTGTTTCTTCTTCATTTTTTAATTATTTCATTGTTTTTATTTGCCAAAATTATGAGGCAAAATGGCAGCAAGAGGCGCTGCTGCCCAGCCACCGGGCATGCGCAGAGCTGACGGCCCCAGGGGGGCCCCAGAAGGGGCCCCCACAAGGCCCATTAGTATCTGTTTTGACTCCGAATTTAAAGTTAAAACGCGGATTTAGGGTTTAGGGTTTAGGGTTTAGGGTTTAGCGCTCAGGCTGCGCTGCTTCCGGCTCCCTGTCAGTCCCGCCTCCTCCAGAGCCAGCAACGCCACCTATGAACATCTTTTGATTTTTTAATTATTTTTGCCTCCGGCCAGTTTCCATAAGTACATTTCTTTGTGTTTTAGCTTTGGCTTTTTTCTGAGGCGTGGCAGGCGGAGCAGCAGCAGCAGCAGCAGCAGCAGCAGGAGCGACAGCAGCACCAGCGACAGCAACGGGCGAAGGCGCAGCAGCCAGTGCAGCAGCAGAAGACGCAGCGGGACCAGCAGCAACGGCGACAGCAGCCGCATTGCCAGCACTAGCGGCTGCAGCAGAAGCAGCAGCAGCAGCAGCGAAAGCAGCGGCAAAAGCAGCACCAACAGTTAACACAGACTGCTGCAAACTTCTACGCAATGGTTCGTCACTCTCTTGCTGCTGCTGCTGCTGCGCTGCTGCTGCTGCTGCTGCGCTGCTGCTGCTGCTGCTGCTGCTGCTCTTTGCATTTGCCTCCTCGGGTTTAATTCTTTCCACATCTTTTTGAAAACTTGGAATAAATGAAAAAGTCAAAATAAATAAATTAAAAATTCTTTAAAATAAATAGCTAGCAGCAGAATGGAGTCTAGCAGCAAAAGGTGCAGCACAGGGAGCTGTTGCAGAAGCAGCAAGGACAGTTCCACCCGACGAGGGAGACAGCTAGCAGCGCCAGCACAAGCAGCAGCAGCAGCAGCAGCAGCAGCAGCAGCAGCATGCTGCTGAGGGTTTGTGTTATTGCGCATATCTCGGCTTGTCTGTGGCGGATTTGCGTGATTTTTTGTGCTGCTTGGTGTGCTGTGTGTGCTGCTGCTGCTGCTGCTGCTGCAGCAGCAGCACACGATCCTCTTGGTGCAGTTTGGAGACCGCAGGGAGACAAAAACTTACATGGAATTTGCTTCTGTTGCAGCAGCAATGGACGGGGTGTGCCAGCTGTACGAGCAGGCCCTGAAGGGGGCCGAGCCGCGGCTGCGGCAAATCACCTACGACGTCAACGACCTCTTCAGCTACCTCGACTCCCTCAACGATCTCTGCGCCCTCGTGTCCGCAAACCCTAAACCCTAATCCCTAAACCCTCAAAAGCAGAATTCATTCGACAAAAAATGACGAAAATTGGACAAAAAACGGCCTCAAAACACTAAAAATTTACCCCAAACCCTAAACCCTAAACCCTAGGCCCAAATCACCTACGAAGTCAACGGCCTCTTCAGCTACCTGGACTCACACAACTATCTCTGCGCGTGTCAGCAAACCCTAAACCCTAAACCCTAAACTCCAGGAAGAAGAATTAATTCGCCAAAAAGCGATAAAAATTGGACCAAAATTGACCTCGAAAGTAAACCCTAAACCCTAAACCCTAGACCCAAGTCACCTACGAGCTCTTCGCTCACCTCGACTTCCTCAATGAGCCTTCGCTTCAAACAAACCCTAAACCCTAATCGCAAACCCCAAACCCTAACCATAAACCCTAAACCCTAATCGCAAACCCCAAACCCTAACCATAAACCCTAAACCCTAATTATTAACCCTAATCACCGAAGAATGTACTTTACCATATGGAAAATGGACCCTAAACTCTGAAGATGAGTCCTTAACCTAGACGCTAAACCCTAAACCCTAGACGCTAAACCCTAAACCCTAGACGCTAAACCCTAAACCCTAATGCAGCTCAAGGGCCTCTGCGTCTCCCGGGACCCTAAACCCTAGATTAAACCCTACCCCGAAACCCGCAGTCTTCAGGCCTGCCCTTTTCCAGGAACCCCCAAACCCTAAACCCTAACTCTTGAATTCCAAACCCTCAAGCCTGTGAAACCCTTATCCCGCAAACAGCAGTCCGAGGCCCCAGCCTCTAAGGTTTAGGGTCTGGGGATTAGGATTTAGGGTTTAGGGTTTGGGGTTTTGGTGCAGGCACGACAGCGAGTTGAACGCGTACGCGCCGCACAACAAAGCGTGGATAAAAGATCAAGTGTTTAAACATTTGAAGAGACAGGCGAGGGCTTGAGGGTTTAGGGTTTGAGGTGTACGCGGAGTTGGGGTTCTTGCGTGCGCGTTTTGGGGTGTACGTACACCCCAGCAGTGCGCGGGCCGGGGTGTACAGACACCCGAAGCGGCCCGCGCGAACGCCCCCCATTTCAAACTTCTTAATGCCATTTTAAACTTCCAAATTTGTTAATTGCAATCTTTTAAAAAGTCCAAAAGCCAAAATGCAAAAGGGGGTTGCTGCGGTGTACCTGCGCCCGAAACTTGTGCGGGTTTCTGCGGTGTACGTACACCCGAAACCTGCACAGCCGTTTGCTGCGGTGTACGTACACCCCAGCCGCCAGTTTTGAGCAGCTGCTGCGGCGCCGCATTCCGCAAACCCTGAAAGGGTTTCTCGAAACGTCCTTTTCTTTTGTCGCTCCTTCCCCTAAACTTTGTGTCTTTCTTGATCCTTTGTTTCCCCCGGCTCCAGCGTTTAGAGGAAGTCGAGGGTTTAGGGTTTAGGGTTTAGGGTGTCGAGG
>NW_013541537.1:0-22906 GCF_000499545.2 Eimeria tenella
GTGGGGCCCCCGGGGGGGCCCCCGGGGGGGCCCCCCGAGGGTTTGAAGCAGCAGGATATGCGTGGGTGGAAGTTGTGAGGGTTTTTGGACTTCCGCTGCGAGGGCTTAGCAAGGGTTTGCTGCGGGGCGGGGGTTTGTCAGTGGTTGCTTTGTGGCAGGGGGAGAGCAGCAGCAGCAGCAGCAGCAGCAGCAAGAGGGCGCTGCAGCAGCTGCTGCAGCGCAGCAGCAGGACAGCCGAAGCTGCATGCAAGTGCGAAGTCCAGCCCCAAGACTTCGAGGACTTCGCGCATGCAGTTTGCGTGGAAGAAGAGCTTTACGGCCAGGTCTACGTCAACGGCAGGGTAAACCCTAAACCCTAAACCCTAAACCCTAGGCCTTCGACCCTAAACCCTCGGGGAACAAAGCCCTCTCCCTGAGGCCCACGCAGAGGGCCGGAGGCGCCTGCCCGGCGCGCCGACAGGGCCCTGTTGCGGGGCCCCGTGTCTAGGGTTTAGGGTTTAGGGTTTAGGGTTTAGGGTTTGGACTTCGCCTCAGATCTTACTTCCCTGCATCCCAGGACTAGACCCTTTTCTTTGCCTCTTTATCTGCATCGACGGCCAGCCCTATGCGCAGCTGCAGCAGCCCCTCGATTTGCTGCAGCTGCAAGCTGCTGCACTTAAAGACAGGGGCCCCCGGGGGCCCCCCGGGGCCCCGGGGGCCCCCAGGGGCCCCGGGGCCCCGGGGGCCCCCGGGGCCTCTGGGGCCCCTGGGGCCTACCACCAAACCCTGCCTCTTGTCTCTTTGAAGCCGCTGAAGAGTAGCTCGCAAACCCTAAACCCTAAACCCTAAGCCCTGCGCAGCAGCACCGAACCCTAAACGCTAAACCCTAGCCGGAGAACTCTGAACCCTAAACCCTAAACACTAAATTGATGGGCGTGAAAGGCACAGCTTCAACCCATAGGATTCGCAGCGTGATCCCAGAGAGCGCGGTGTAGGGTTCAGGGTTTAGGGTTTAGGGTTTAGGGTTTAGGGTTTGGGGTTTAGGGTTTAGGGTTTAGGGTTTAGGGTTTGCGTGCAGGTTTTGGCCCTGGTCCGTACTGCTGCGGGAACATTGAGGTGTACGTACACCCGGAGCCGCTGGAGAGTCTTTTTATGTCCAAAGAAGAATTTCAAAAATTAAATCTTAAACCCTTTCCGAGGGCTTTGACAGACGCAAAAGCCAGGATGTGCACTTTCATGCGTGAGCAAGGGTTTAGGGTTTAGGGTTTAGGGCTTAGGGTTTAGGGTTTGGGGTTTAGGGTTTAGGTGTGGGGCGGCTTTTTCTTCTCTAATTCCAAGCTCCTCTGCCCCGCCTCTCCATCTCGAGCACCCTCTGCTACCGCCTTCGCTGCTGCTGCTGCTTATGCTGCTGCTGCCGCTGCTGCTGCTTGTGGTGCTGCTGCTTATGCTGCTGCTGATGCTGGTGGTGGTGGTGGGGGTGGTGATGCTGGCGCTGGTGGTGATCATGCTGCTGCTGCTGCTGCTGCTGCTGGTAATGCTGCTGCTGCTGGTGATGCTGCTGCTGATGATGGTGATGGTGGCGATGATGTTGCTGCTGGGGGTGGAGGTGGGGCTGCTGAAAGCTGTGCTGCTGCTGCGGATACTGCTGTTGCTGCTGCTGCTGCTGAAGACACCACTGGTGCTGCTAAGAGCCACGCTGTTGCTGCTGCTGCTGGTGCTGCTGGTTTCCTTTGGAGTGTTTCAAAGCTCGGTTTGAAGTGCCCTGGCTTTGGTTAGGGTTTAGGGTTTAGGGTTTAGGGTTTAGGGTTTAGGGTTTAGGGTTTAGGGTTTAGGGTTTAGGGTTTAGGGTTTGCGTGTCAGGCGCGTTGGGGATTTTGCGGTGTTTGCCTGCAAACCCTGAATTCATTGGCGACCAAGTGCCTGTGGATGTGGTTGCGGATTCTTTGATTGTTGCTGCTGCTGCTGTTGCTGCTTCGAACGCGTTGCTGCTGCAGCGCGCGGGGAGCGCAGCAGCAGCAGCAGCAGCAGCAGCGGACGACAGCGTCGCTGCAGCAGCAACGCGCGCAGCAGCAAGCCACGTGGACCCGAACTGCATTCTGTGCCCCGTGGAGCTGCCGCCGCTGCAGCAGCAGCAGCAGCAGCAGCAGGCAGCGCACGTGGGGGCGTCTGCTGCTGCGCCGGCGGTGGCTGCTGCTGCAGCGGGCCCCTGCGAGCTCGGCGCTGCAGCAGCAGCAGCAGCAGCAGCAGGCAGGCCCGGAGTCTACGTGGTCCACTGCTGCAGCAGCGACTTAAACCCCACATTTTGGAAAGACCTTTTAATCCACGGAAGAGAGTATAACATGTTGTGTCCCTTTTACGCCAGAGTCAAGAGACACATGACCACTCCTTTCTTCGACACCGACTTCAAGCAGTTCAAAAGGTTTGCTGCTGCTGCTGCTGCTGCTGCTGCTGCTGCGGCGGCGGCGGCGGGGCTTCCGGGGGTGCTCCTGGCGTCGCTCGGGCGCTGCTGGTTGTTGCTCGCCGCCTGCTGCGGCTGCTGCTGCTTTGCTGCTGCTGCTTTGCTGCTGCTGCTTTGCTGCTGCTGCTGCTGCTGCTTTGCTGCTGCTGCTTTGCTGCTGCTGCTGCTGCAGCTTTGCTGCTTCTGCTGCTTTCCCGCTGCTGCTGCTTTCCTGCTGCTGCTGCTGCTTTCCTGCTGCTGCTGCTGCTGCTTTCCTGCTGCTGCTGCTGCTGCTGCAGCAGGCGAGGCGGCGTTTGTGGGCGTTTGCAGGCGCTTTTTCGTGCAGCAAAAGCTGCCGAGTTTGCTGCTGTGGCACTCGCTGGGGCGCGTGGCTCCTGCTGCTTCGCAGCTGCAGAAGGGGCTGGATTTGCTGCTGCTGGGTCTCCAAAAAGCAGAAAAAGCTGCTGAGGCGCTGCACCCCTTTTCTTACCAAGAGTGGATTTTCGAGCAGCGCAGCGCGGTGTACATACACCGCATGCTCGCCCCACACGAGCGCGCCCAGTGGGCCGTCTCCGTCCAGAACATCAACTGGAGAGAATACATCCACTATTTCTTCTACGGAATTGCTAGGTGGCTCCTTAAAGAGCCCTCGGGTCAGCGAATTAATTAATTAATCAATTAATTAAGTAGTTGTTCTTTTTGTCTGCTTTTTTCGCCCTTTTTGGCTCCTTTTTGGCTCTTTTTGGGCTCTTTTTGAGCTTTTTTTGATCGTTTTGGGTCTTTTTTGGGTCTTTTTCGACTATTTATACATCCATCCTCTTCTTCTACGGGATCTGTAGATGGCTCCTTAAAGAGCCCTCAGATGCAGCAATTAATTGTTTATTCTTTTTTATTCTTTTTATTCTTTTTGCTTCCTTTTTTTAGTTCTTTTTGGCTTTTTTTGGACTCATTTTGGTCTTTTTTTGATCTTTTTTGAGTCTCTTTTGAGTCCTTTTTGGGTCTTTTCTGGCTGTTTATACATCCATTATTTCTTTTTGTTAAGCTGCTAGATGGCTTCTTAAGAAGCCTTCAGGTCAGTGAATTGACCAGTCAATTGTTTATTCATTTATTTATTTATTTATTCTTTTACTCCCCTTTTTAGTTCTTTTTTGGCTTTTTTTGGACTTTTTTATCCTTTTTGATCTTTTTTGCGTTTTTATATTTTCATTCTTTTGTGGGATTGCTGGATGGCTCCTTAAAGAGCCCTCAGGTGAAATCATTAAATAATTATTTATTTATTTATTTATTATTTATTTAATTGATTAATTAATTAATTAGTTGTTCTTTTTATTCTTTTATTTCCTTTTTTATTTCTTTTTTGGCCATTTGTTTTTTCACTCTTTTACGGGATTGCTAAGTGGCTTCTTAAGGAGCCCTCAGTCCATTTAATTAATTATTTAATTAATTATTTAATTATTTATTTAGTTATTTATTTAATTATTTTATTTATTTATTTATTTATTCATTATTTATTTATTTATTTATTTATTTAGTTTGTATGTTTATTTATTTATTTATTCTTTTCATTTTCTTTTTTTTATTTCTTTCTGTCTTTTTGGTTTTTTTTTGGAATTTCCAAATGGACTCCCTCAGACCATTTAAGTAAAATGCGTAATTATCCATTTTATTTATTTATTATTTATTTATTATTTATTTATTTATTATTTATTATTTACTTACCTATTTATTTACTTATTATTTATTTATTGTTTATTTATTATTTATTTATTTATTTATTTGTTTATTTAGCTTAAGTGAGTTAATTAAGTTAATTTATTTGTATGATGAATTAACAATTATACTGATTAATTAAACGAACTAATTAAACCTATCAAGCAAACTAAACTAATTTAATTTAATTTAATTAATTAAATTAAATTAAATTAAATTAAATTAAATTAAATTAATTAAATTTAATTAATTAAATTTAATTAATTAAAGTAATTAAGTTAGTTAAATTATTTATTTATTTGCAGCTTGCGAGCCCCCGAGTCCGCCTCTGCTGTACATGGACTGCCTGCAGCGGTACCTGATGGGGACTCCGTTGATATCCCCTCTTTTAGGGTTTAGGGTTTTGGGAGGGTTTTCATTTCTGCAGTTTGTCGCAGCTTCTCCGCCCCTCAAACCCTCGCCAAACCCTTCTTCCCTTTCCCAGTTTGTTCTTCAAAACCCTCAACTCCAAACCCTCGTCCAAACCCTCGCGGCCCACCGCCTCGCCCGCAAAAAGAAAAGACAAGACCCCAAACCCCGTGCGCACGCCCAAACCCTAAACCCTAAACCCTAAATTAGGGTTTCATCGCAAACAACCACCGGCGCGCCCCAACGCTCTAAACCCTAAACCCTAAATTAGGGTTTCACCAGCACCCCACCAACAACCCAACGCCACTACAAACGCAAACCACATAAACCCTAAATTAGGGTTTCAACCACTTGCTTCCCTGCAAATTCTGAAACTGCGTTCGTGCTTTTATTCAATGGCCTTTATGTGTTTGCATTTTTTTAATTGCATTTATTTAATCGCATTTATTTGATTGCGTTCATTTAAATGCATTTATTTAATTGCATTTATTTAATTGCATGTATTTAATTGCATTTAATTGCATTTATTTAATTGCATGTATTTAATTGCATTTAATTGCATTTATTTAAATGCATTTATTTAATTGCATTTATTTAATTGCATTTATTTAATTGCATTTATTTAATTGCATGTGTTTAATTGCATTTATTTCTTTTTGCATTTAAATTCATTTTCGTCCTAGTTGCTAGGGTTTAGGGACTAGGGTTTAGGGATTAGCGTTTATGGTTTAGGGTTTAGGGTTTAGGGTTTAGGGTTTAGGGTTTGAGGGTGTCGTGCAGAGGCGCTGGAGGAGGTGGAGCGGGAGGTGTGGAGGGAGGTGGAGTGTATGTACACCGGGATGGCGGGGAGCATCGAGCCGCACGTGGTCTACCTTTTGGCGGGATTGTTTCATAAATCATTTTCTTTTTTATTTGATCGAATAATAGTGGAAGAAACGCACATGCAGCAGCTGAAACGAGCTGTACAGACAGCTGCGGGGCCGGTCTTGCTGCTTCCCACCCACCGCAGCTACATGGTCCGCACAGTGCCCGTTTGAGTCGTTTAATTCCGATTTAATTCAAATTTGATGCATTTAATGCCTTTTATTTCTTGTTTTATTTCTTTTTAATGCTTTTCCGCGTTTGTTTCCCTTCTTTTGAGCCAATTTCCGCTCCGCTTTCCGCCGGCTCCTGGGGGGCGCTGGGGTGTACGTACAGCGCAGTGCACGGGGTGGCGCGCGCGGGCCTTTCGGGTTTTGGAATTTCTTCATTTTTGTTGGTTTTTTATCGTTTTTTTTGGATTTTTGAACTAAAAAAGGAGAACATTTTGAGTTTGCGGGCTCCCTGTCGCGCGGGACTGCGTCTGCAGGACTTCCTGCTGGTTTCCTACATCTGCTTCACCTACGGAGTGCCGCTGCCCTTCATCGCCGCAGACGAAGCCTTCGGGGCCATTCGAATGGCCCACCAGCTGCTGCGGAGGGCGGGGGCCTTTTTCGTGTCGCGGGGGGGCGAAAGGGGAAAAGGAGAAAGTTTGGAAAAAGAAATAATTCCAAAAATCAAAAAAGTTCTTCTCCAACTCTTCGTCAAATGCGTCGCACGCAGATACGGAGTCCTCGAGGTTTTTCTCGAGGGCGGCCGCAGCAAAACAGGTGCATTTTTATTTTTGTTTTTTATTTTTTTCTTTTTTGGTCTTTTTTGGTCCTTTTTCTCCTCTTTTGAGCTCCTCTTTCTCTGCTTTTTGCTTCCTTTTTATTTCCTTTTTGTTTCCTTGTTTGATTCCTCTTTTTATTTCTTTTTTGTTTACGTTTTGGCGTTTTTAGTTTGCTTTTATTTGGTGTATTTGTCTCTTTGTGGATTTTTTCTTTGCAAACCTCTTTTGTTCTTATTATTTATTTATTTGTCTTTGTTCATTTAAAAGTCCTCTTTCTTTTCTAGTTTATTAAATATCCATTTTTCTCCTTTTGTTTTTTTCTATTTTTGTTTTTCATTTCCTTTTTCCCTTTTTATTTACCCTTTCAACCATTTTAGTCTTTTTGAATTTTATTTATTCTTTTATTTATTTACCCCTCTAAGTTTTTTATTTCTTGCATTTATCTATTTAGCATATTAATCTTTCTTTTGATTTAATGTATTCTTTCTATATATATCATTTTAGTCTTTCGTTCATTTTACTTATTTGCCCTTTTATTATTTCTTTTTATTTGTTTGCCATTTTAATCTTCCTTTTATTTATTTGCAATTTAATTTCCAAAAACTTATTCCCCTTTTGAGAAAAATGAAAAAAGAATTTCTGCAGAACTTCAAGAAAAGCTTTTGCATGCAAAAGTGCCAGTGTAAATGTTTAAGTGCATTAATTCCTTTTAAATGCATTTAAATACATTTTAATTGCATTTAAACATATTTTAAATGCATTTATATACATTTTAATGCATTAATTCTTTTTAAATGCATTAAATAGATTGTAAATGCATTAAATGCTTTTAAATGCATTTAAATATATTTTTAACTCATTGAATATATTTTGAATGCATTAAATAAATTTTAAATGCATTAAATATATTAAAAGTTCATTAAAATACATTTAAAATGCATTAAATATATTAAAATGCATTAAGTCCATTTTGAATACACTAAATCCATTTTAATTGCATTAAATATATTAAAAACGCATTAAATACGTTAAAAATGCACTAAAATACATTTAAAATGCGTTAAATATATTAAAAATGCATTAAAATATATTTAAGATGCATTAAATATATTAAAAATGCATTAAAGTACATTTAAAATGCATTAATTGTGTTAGAAATGCATTAAAGTACATTTAAAATGCATTAAGTATGTTAAAAATGCATTAAAATACATTTAAATTTCAGTTTCGTCGAACATGGCGGAAAGCGCGGTTTGCATGCGTTGAGCACGGGGTGTACGTACACCCGAGAATTTGGTGCGGGGTGTATCTGGGCTCGTCGGGCGTCGTTTTTGTTCGTTTTTCCTCGAAATTGGTGGAAATTGTTTGAAATAAATGGAATTAACGGAAATAAAACGAAATAAACGGAAAGAAAACCGAAAGCCGCGCAAAAGCGGCCCCTCGGGCCTGTCTGCATGCAGGACTGATGCTGCCCCCGAAGCTGGGGCTGCTTTCCTGCGCCGCCGACATGCTCTTCAGCGGCTCCGTCTCCGAAGTTTTATTTATTCCGATTTCGATTTCTTACGACAGAGTGTTGGAGGCGGAGACGTTTCCGCAGGAGCTTCTGGGCGAGCCGAAGAAGGCGGAGGTCAGTTCGCGCCGCCAAACCCTAAAAAAGGGTTTCGCTCCCCGGCCCCTCGACGCCGCCGCGCCCGCCGCGCGGGGGCTTGGAATGGCTGCAGCGCTTTCGCTTTCGAGGGCTTGGGGGGTTCGCTTGTTTGCTTTGCAAAGGGTGGCTAAACCCTGCTTTAGGGTTTGCAGGGCGGGGCTAGAGCTGTTTGGTTTGAATTGGTTTTTTTCTGGCCTCGAGAGGCCCTTGCTTCGTTGCTAGGGTTTAGGACGCGTCGCAAACCGCGATTTAGGGTTTGGCGCGGCTGCGGGGGGTGCGCGCTATCCGCTGTTTTAGGGTTTGAGCCGCGTTCTGAAAGCCACGAAACTCTTTGCTGCTCCCGCCTACCACCAAACCCTCAAACCCTCGCCAGGGTCTAGGGGTTTGGCCCCGCAGTTCGGGCCCGGCTACAGACCCTTCGGAACCGCCAGCGTCAACGTCATGCCCCCCATGAGCTTCAGGGTGAGGGTTTAGGGTTTAGGGTTTAGGGTTTGGGGTTTGGGGTATGGGGTTTAGGGTTTGGGGTTTGGGGTTAGAGGGGTTACGGCGTGCACGCTTGCAGGCACGCGGGTATGGCGTCTGAGTCTCAGCAGCCAGGCTTCAGGGTTTAGGGTTTAGGGTTTAGGGTTTAGGGTTTAGGGTTGCGTGGCGTTTTCTGGTGCTTATCTGCTGCTGGTGTCTGGGGTTTGCGGGGCTCTTTTAGCGTCGGATTTTTAGAGCTTTTGAATTAAAACAATTTAACTAATTTGATTAATTTAATTTAACTGATTTAATTGAATAATTAATTTAATTCAATTCAATTATTTATTTGTTTTCAGGATTATCTCTTTTCCAACTGGGCCGATGAGGGGCCCCTCAAACCCTTGCTGGGGGCCCTTCGCCACTCCTGCGTTTCTCCCATGGCGCAGTTTGGCTCTTTGCCCACTCTCACGGGGCAGCCGCAGCTGCAGCAGCAGCAGCAGCAGCAGCAGCAGCAGCAGCAGCAGCAGCAGCAGCAGCAGCAGGTGGAGGAGGAGGAGGAGCAGCAAGAACCCACAAACCCTAATAGTTTTGCTGTGCTTCGGGCCAGCGGCTCTTTGCCTCCAGTGCCAGAAGAGCTCAAGAGAAAAGTAAATAATTTCAAGTTTTTTGTTTGACTCACCAAACCTTTTTTCGGGGTTTCCCGAAACCCTAGCAAACCCTAGACCCTCACAAACCCTAAACCCTCACAAACGCTAAACCCTAAATGCGTGCAGGATATGCAGTGTGCAAAGATCTTGACACTTTTTAATTTGCTTCTTTTGGAATTCCCTTTCTACTGCTCCAGCTGCCTTTGAGGGTTTAGGGTTTAGGGTTTAGGGTTTACTGCTTGCCTTCTTGCGTGTCAGACTTGTTGAACATTTCATTTTCATCTATTTTTTTGTAATTTATTATTCTTCATCATAAATTAAATTATTTTTTAATTTATCTATTGATTCATTGATTGATTGATTGATTTATTTATTTGTTGGCTGGAGAAAGAACCCGCAAGTTTTGGGGTGTCTGTACACTCCAGAGCCTGAATTGGCCGCCAAATGCTGTTTTTTGAATTTCTTTTAATTTTGGGAAGAATTTTGAGATTTTTGGATTTTTTTGCCATTTTTGAACTAATTTTGGCATTTTGAAATCAGTTTTGGCACTTTTGAGTCCGTTTTGGCACTTTCGAATTTACTTTGAATTTATTTTGAATTTGTTTTTCAGATTTGTCGCCACTTGGCGTCGACGTTGATGGAGAAGTTGAGCGAAGGGCTTTACGTGACGGCGACCTCTTTGGTGGCCACAGTGTTGGCGCTGCACAAGGACGGGATTCGCGAAGAAGACTTGGTTCGTTTCACTCAATTTAGCTTTTTTGTTTTATTTTTCAAGTTTAAATTCTTTTAATTCTTCTTTTCGTTTTATTTTTCAAGTTTAAATTCTTTTAATTCTTCCAGCTCTTCAATTAACCCTCCAGTCCTCAGCTCCGGAGCCTCCCCCGAAAAGTCCCCGCGGAAAACGGCCCCGGACTCCCCGCGCGCCCCTGCTGCAGCGCTGCTGCTGCTGCTGCTGCTGCTGCTGCTGCTGCTGCAGATATCGCAGGTGACCTGGCTGCGCGACCTGCTGCTGCAGCGCGGGGGCCTCTTGAGTCCCTACATTTGCGGCTTTTCTTATGACCCTTCTGCAGCAGTTCGAACAGCTTTGGGTCGCTATTTGAAAAATGTGGCGGAGGCCAAAGGCGAGGGTTGGTGCGTGGCGGGAGGGTACGGGGGGGGCCCCCCGGGGGCCCCCGGGGGGCCCCCCGGGGGCCCCCCGGGGCCCCTCCGCATGCACCTGCCGCGCCTGCTGCTGGCCTACTACCGCAACCAGTGCATGCATGTCTTTGCAAATGAAGGGTTTGCTGCGCTGGCCTTAAGTGCTGCGGGGGGCCCCCTGGCCTTCTCCAGGGGGGCCCCCCTCTCCGCCATCAAAGCGCATGCAGCTTTTCTCCTGAAGCTCCTCAGCTGCCACTTCGTCTACGCCGGCAAAGTCAACGAAGACACCTTCGAAGCCGTCCGCACTCCCTGCTGCTGCAATGCTGCTGCTGCTGCAGTGCTGCTGCTACTTCTGCAATGCTGCTGCTGCAGTGCTGCTGCTGCAATGCTGCTGCTGCTGCAGTGCTGCTGCTGCTGCAATGCTGCTGCTGCAATGCTGCTGCTGCAACGCTGCTGCAATGCTGCTGCAGTTCGAACAGCTTCCCTGTGAAACTGGATAGTTAGGGTCTTTTTCTTTTTTAAATGAATTCCTTTTCAGGTTTTAGATCTGATGGAGCAGCGGAAGATCTTGCTGCGGCAGGGGGGCCCTGCAGAAAAGGAAAACTTGGTTTTCAATTCTGAACAAGAAGCTTTAGTTCTTCTTCTTTGCAGCTTTTTGTGGCCTTTTGTGGACAGCGTCTGGGCCTTGGGAAACACTTTGTTCACTTTGCAGAGCCACTCCCCCGGCGGTGAGCTTCTTCTGATTTCCGGAGTTGAATCCTCTTTTTTTCTCCTCCTTTTCCGCTTAAGCGCGGCAAAAAGCTGCGGAATTGTGTCTTATTGAATTCAAAAAGGATTGGAATTGCTTTATTTCTTTTTTGCGTTGAGACTGGCAATTCAAAGGGCCGGGCTGCGCAGTTTCAGGTGTACGTACACCCGCAGTCTTGCATGCGCCGGAGTTGCTGCTTTTCTGTTTTCGTGTCTTCCTGATCCAGAGAACAGGGGCCTTTAGAAATGATACCTGTACATCCAAAAGTTTGTTTTTTATTTTTTCTTTTTTTATTTCAAATCAGAAATGGCGCTGAAGTTGACGACGCCGCAACTGAGGAAGCAGCAGCTGGTGGCGCGGGCGCACTGGCTTGCTGACGGTCTGTGCAAAGAAGGCATTATTGTAAGCTAATCATGCAGAAAGGAGAAGTAAAGAAGGCATTTAAAATGATAATTATTAATTCAAGTTTGGATCCGCATTCATTCGTGTTCAATTAAGATAAAACTGGCGCGCCGCAACCGAACCTGATTTCACGTTTCCGCTTCCTGGGGTGTCTGTACACCTCAATTTTCCAAGTCCCGAGCTGAAATTTCTCAAATTGACTTATATTTGAGGCTTTTAAATGTTTTTTTGCCAGTTTTTCGGGAACTATGTTATTTTTTCCTTTTTGTGCAGTCTTACTACGAAAGCACTTCTTTTTCCACTCTGAATCGCGCCATAGACGGCTTCGTTGCGTTTGGAGTTCTGCGGAAAGCAAACGGAGGAACTTCGACGGAAACCGACAAAGACACTTTGCTGGAGTTGACGCCGCAGTACCGTGAGGAGGCGCATTTGCAAGTGAGGGTTTTTTTCAGTTTGCAAAACGAAATCTGAAACTTGAAATTTGGAATTCAAGTTTCGGGAAAGTTGAATTTCGCGTTTTTGCGGCGACAAAGAGGGCAATAGTGCTTTCATTTCGACTTTTAGTTGAATTCAAATGCAATTTTTGTTTTATTTTTTGCTTTTCTCTTTTGTTTTTCTTTGTTTCTACCCCCGCAGGAGTTCTTGAACAAAATCCACAAGTTCCGCCACGCGGCGCTCTTGGAGGCGTCGCAGCCAAATGCCCAGCACGCGAAGTGAGTGGACTTTGAATTAAAATGCATTTAAATTCAATTTTAAAATTTAAATTAAAATGCAATTTGAATTCAATTTTAAAACTTTGAATTTAATTGCAATTTAAATGCAATTCAAAGAGAAAGTTCAGATGTTTGGACACCTCAGTTGCAATTTAATTCGTTTAAAATGAATCAAATTAGTTTTAAATTTAACTTATTTAATTGAATTCGAATTTCAAATGTTTGGACGCCTCAATTGCAATTTAATTCACTTAAAATGAATTAAATTAACTTCAAATTTAATTATTTAATTTAATTCTTTCTTTTTCCTCTTCAGGCAATTTAGCCGCAAGTCCCTGCTGGCCCTCTTCCCCATAATAGCTCGCATGTGAAGCGCATGCAGCTTTTGTTTGTTTCTGGTTTTATTGCATTTACAATAAACAAACATATTTATAAGTATATTTACACATATATTTATATTTATGTACTTCTATTTATATATTTATATTTATATTTATATTTATATTTATGTTTATATTTATATTTATATTTATATATTTATACTTGTATATTTATTGTTATTTGTTATTTCCTGTGTTGGTTGGTTAGCTTTGTTTGTTATCTCCGCGGGCCTTTGTAATTCAAGTTTTGCAAAATCTGCAAAACGCGTTTCAAGCGAAGTCTAGTGCTGGCAGCAGCAGCAGCGGAGCTGATGTGCACCTCCGCTGCTGCTGCTGCTGCTGCTGCTGCTGCTGCTGCTTAGTGCAGCACGTCGCTTCACTCTCTGGCCTCTTCAATGCGAAATCCTCTTCACCTGTAAGTGAACTTTCTCGTTCTGCACGGAATTTCGAGCAGCAGCAGCTGCTGCTGCTGCTGCTGGCTTCCGCCAAATTTGAACTTTGGGGGCTGGCTGAGCCGGCGAAAACTCTAGAAGATGAATTAGGTATTCTTAAAAGGTGGATTAGATCTTCAAATCTTTCAAGTTTCATCTTTCAGGGTCTTTTACTTGTGCAGACAGCTGCGGCTGCGGCCGCGCTGCTGTCTGTCTCGGTGGGCGGAAAGCTCGGTCCTATCTGCTGCAGTGACGGTGCAGCTAAAAAGTACAATTTAGATGAAATAAAAGATATTTTCGATTAATTTAAATTGATTTATGAAATAAAAGATATTTTTGACGTTTTGAACTGGTTTGGAAAGCTGGAAGCTCGCAAGTGCCTTCGCGTTCCTGAGGCCGACAAAGCCGATCAAGACAGAACCTGTGCACACGAGCGCTGCGGGTTTGCGCTCGGAAAGCGCACTTTAATTGGCTTTATTTGGATGAAGAAGAATTCAATTTTGCATTTGAAATATAAACTGAATTTGAATTTGCGAAGATTTCGTTCAAAGCCTTCAAGAGGGCTCAGACCGGAAAGCTGAATGGACACCCGGGCCCCGCTGGCTAGCAGGCGTGGCCAGTGTCTGCGGCGCGGCAGACGCAGGCCCAGACCTTCATTCATTTATACTTTCGGACTTTACTTTACTCTTCTTTTGCAAACAAAAGTGAGATCTTCATCTTATACATCTTGCATTTCGCATTCTTTCTTCGAAATCGATTCTTGAATCCGCTTCGCGTTGTCTTGAATTGCATCGGACCAGGTCCTTCGTCATCGCCTGCATAATTGCCTGAAAATCTCGCCAGCGATCAACTGAAAACCTCCAATTTGTTCTTTTGCAAAAACAAATTCAACTTTTGAAATTCAGTTTCGACAAGTCTGCAGAGCTCTCCGTCAAGTACCAAGTAAGCGTCGAAGTGGTCACTTCGTCTTCGGCGATCTCAGCATTCTCGTTGCGTCACTGCCGGCCTCTGATCAACTGAAAACATGAACAAGTCTTGAAAACAAAACCAATTCGAGTAAATACTTCTCCGATTGTCTTTCTTTCCCGTTTAAAAGGGCATTTCCGCCGCTTTCCGTGATTTGCAGAAACGCCAATTCAACTTGAATTGCCCAAGTTCAAAAATGACGCTGTCGCTGCCGTCCAAGCTTGCACCGCTTTACGAGGCGCGTTTGAAATCGAAAGAAGGAACTTCTTCTTCCTCGAAAGCTGCTGGAAGTCTTTTGAAATCAAGTGAGGCGGAAGCAGCAGATCTCGAGCATTTCAAGAAGACAGCGCAGAATCGAGTGCTGAAACCGCTCGAAACGAAGCTCAAATCCCCCTCAAAACTAGTATTTCTTATTTTTAAAACTATTTTTCTTTTTTTCCCGCGTTTTGCAGCTCAAAATTCCACAAATCCCAAAAATTCAACTCCGAAACCTGAACAAGATTCCTCTTCGCGGGCAGCTCTGGTGGCCGCGCTGTACGCAGCAGTTCAAGAAAAGATCCTCAAGCAAAAGTCCTTCAAAATTCTCGCCAGCAAATGCATTTTAAAACCAAAAAACAATTCCGCAAATGCAGAACAAGACAAAAAGGATGCGGCCTTGGTGCCTGCTGCAGCGCACCAGCCTCGTGCTGCTGCTGCTGCTGCTGCTGCTGCCAACGCAGTGCAGCAAGAAGAAGCTCTTTGCGAATTAATTGAACCTGAAAAGGCCAATTCTGAATCCGAGAAAAAGGTCAGACCTCGCAAATGATCTGCTTCCGATCTTTTCTATTTTATTCATGAAGATTAAAAATGATTTCAAGTTTTTCTGTTTTCTTTTGTTTGCTGCAGACCAGCAGCAAATGGCTTTCTTCGGTCTTCAAACAAATTAGCACCAAGCCAAACAATCAATCAGAAGTGAGTTTTGCTGCAGCGTCAGCAGCAGCCCAGTGAGCAGCAGCAGCAGCATTTCAACTGCTGCAGCGGCATCACTACTGCAGCAGAATTTTATTTAACTGCTGCAGCAGCGCTTTATTCAACTGCTGCAGCAGCGTTTAATTCAACTGCTGCAGCAGCACTTTAATTAATTACTGCAGCAGCATTTTATTCAACTGCTGCGGCAGCATTTTGTTCAACTGCTGCAGCTCAATCAAATACTGCAGCAGCACTTCAACCAATTACTGCAGCGTTTTAATGATATGCTGCTGGAGCAAACTAACTGCTGCTGCAGCAAATTAACTGCTGCTGCAGTGTTGCGGATGTCTTTGCGTTCAGGTTTTTGAAAGTTGCGTGGAGAAGGACGTGGCAGAGCAAGCAGCAGAGGCAGCGGAAGCAGCAGCTGAAGAAGCAGAAGCAGCAGCAGAAGCAGCGGAAGCAGCAGCAGCAGCAGCAGCAGCAGCAAAAGTTTACGTGGAATCTCCCGTTGCTCCTCTGGCGGAAGTTCGGAAGACAGTTCATTTCAGTTCTCCTTTGCAAACTTTTGAAAATCCGAAAACTCCCGACGCCCCTCCAGCTCCGCTGCCTTCTCCGGAATCGTTTGCTGCTGCTGCTGCTGCTGCTGCTGCTGCGGCGCCCGCCGCTGCTGCGGCGCCGACGGTGGCAGCAGCAGTTGCTGCTGCAGTGTCGGCCGTTGCTGCTGCTGCCAATGCGCAAAGCCGGCTGCAGAAAGCTGCGCTGCTGCGGCAAGAAATGCAAAAAAGGAAAAACAGAAAAGTGAAAACGAAAGCAGCAGCAATTTCTCTGGAAGCAGAAACTGCTGCTCTTCTTGCTGCTCTCGAGGCCCCCCGGAGGCCCCTGCAGTGGAACACAAGTGTCTTTGTTGCGGGAAAACAAGTGAGAAATTAAAGAACACTTGAGTTGTTCTATTGTTTTAATTCTTTGTTTTGTTTCGACTCGAAGTCTGGATTCCAAAGATCCAGGCTGCTGCTGCTGCGCAGCCTCTGCTGCTGCTGCTGCTGCTGATTGTTTGCTGCTGCTGCGCCTTGTCTGCTGCTGCTGCGCCCCTTTAGTGCTTCGAGAGCAGCCGTTTTCTTCTTCTTTGTTTCTTCTCTTCTCTCCTTTGGTTGTTGGCTCATTTCGGATTTTCTTTCCCATGTGAGTGTTTGTTTTTGCTGTTGTTATTATTTTTATGTATTTATTTATTTATTTAATTTTATTGTTTGTTTTAATTTATTAAAAACTGCTGCTCTTTTTGTTTTCAGGGTAATGGGGCACCCGGGAGTTCGAGCAGCACTCAGGGCGCGAGCAAATGATTTTAATTTTTTTGAATTAATTTATTTTATTATTTGAATTAATTGTGGTTTTAATTGTCCAAATATTCGTTTTTAATTTGTTTTATTCTTTTTAAAAGAGGAGGATGCACAAAAATTCGTTTTGGGGAAATGTTTTGAATGCAAGTGTTCGCATTTGCGGTGTACGTACAGCTCGTGGTTCTTGAATATTGCAAAAGGGCAAAACGACAAAACTTGTCTGTCGGCTCAGAAGTTTTATTTTATTTATTTTAATTGCAAACCAATTCGTGTTTGTTAATTTGTTTTAAGCTTTTTGCAGTTCAAATCGAATATTAATTGTTCAGATGAGTTCAGATTCCAGGGACCACGTTGTAGCACTACGGAAGTTGAAAAGGATACTTTTAGACTTTCGCGTTTTTAATTTTAGTTTTATTTTATTTAGTTCGTAGCAGGGAAAAAGAAGAATTTCTTTTGGAGTCTCAAGATGAGAATTCATCGTGATTTCAAAAGCCATGAAGTACCATATACATACGTACATATATATATATATACTCTTTCTGCAATTATTTAGACAACAAATATGGAAAAAGGCAAATAATAAAAGTAATCAGATCTCTTTATGGAATTTAATCAAATTCACCAGCAATCACCGAGTGTCTGTACACCTGAGCTTTGAAACGGACCGTATTCAAAAGAGCAAATTTGCAAGAACTTTTTCTGACACTTAGACAGATGTAAAGACCTTTCTCAATTTGCATGCATGCATACATGCATGCAGATTCAACGAGATGCATGCATGCATGCATGCGTGCATGCATGCATGCACGCAGATTCAACGAAATGCATGCATGCATGCATGCATGCATGCATGCGTGCATGCATGCATGCGTGCATGCATGCATGCGTGCATGCATGCATGCACGCAGATTCAACGAAATGCATGCATGCACGTTAGCATGCCCGCATTTGTAGAAGGTGGCCTTTTTGCTGCTGCTACAAAGCTTTTAGGTTTAAATGAAATATACATTAATTGCTCGAGCCTGCCTGAATTGACAGATAAAAGAGCAGCAAAAAGAAATACATTTTTCTGTTTAAGCTTTAATTTATTTATATTTGTTTTTAAAGATATCTCTATTAATGTTCAGCCACTCTTGCTATGGCTCTGTGTGCCGTAGCTGAATATTTGTGTACATACATATATACATATATATATATTAATATATGTATATATATATAAATATATATGTATATATATATATATACATATCTGTATAGATATACATCAGTATATATATATATATATATTTATATATATACTGATGTATATATATATATACATATATATTTATATATATGTACATATAAATATATATATATATTTATATATATATATATACATATATATAAATATATATATCCATGGAGGTACATATATATATATACCTACATATGTGTATGCATTTGGATACATACAATACTCATATATGCATATATACATATTCATATTATATATATAAATATATATATATATATATTTATATATATATATATGATATATATACATATACATGTGTAATCTGTATGCATATATTGGCATACATTTGAAATAACAAAGGAGCAAAGATTCAAAAAAAAGTGACAGAAAGACCACCACGTGGAGCAGCGCCCAGGTGTACGTACACCCTACGCGGTGTAAACTTTTGCATTCTTTTGCATTTAAAAAAATAAAAGAGAAATAAGACAAGAATTAGTTCTTTCACAGTTTAAAAAGACACTTAGGCCTTTTAAATGAAGCAAATTAGAAAGGAAATGAAAAGAATTTCATTTCAAAATATTTCGACTCTGCTGCGTGAGGCTTGGGGTGTACATACACCCCAAAACGCCATGAACCTGATTTATTTGAATTAATTTAAAGCTCATTAATTTAAATAAATTAAAAGCCCATTTGAATGAAATGAATATATACTTCTAAATATAATTATAAATGCTTGTTTCCCGAAACTTTAAATTGCAAAAACATAAAAATATATTTTTAATATGCAGGCGGCTGCCTCTTGTCTTCTTTTGCCTCTCAAAAAAGTAAAAATAAAAAAGAATTAATTGTAATTATAGAGATGATAATAATAATAATAATAATAATAATAATAATAATAATAATAATAATAATAATAATAATAATAATAACATTAATAATAATTATTAACAATAATAATAATAATTATTATTATTATTATTACTCTTATAATTACCATTATTATTATTATTATTCAAAGATATAAACAAGCCATTGTCAAAAGAAAAAGAGAAGAAAAGAAAAAAGAAAATTTGCAGCTGCAGCGCCTTTTCTCTGCAGAAGCAAAAATGAATTGCTGCAGCAAATAAAAAGTCTTTTTCCTTTTTATTTTCTTTCTCAAATAGAAAGATATAAATAAATAAATAAATAAATATTTATTTATTTATTTATTTGAAATGTATTTGCAATTCTGCACATGTTCATATATATTGATATATTTATTTTTTGTTGTAATTTCATGTTTTAGAAGGTGTAGTTACACTAAGTTGCGAATTGTCTTTTGAATTTCTTTTTTTCTTTTTAATTTTGCATGCATGAATAAAAGGTTTCGAATTGTTTTCCTTTTCTTCTTCCTGAGAACAAAAGAATAAAAGGTGTTTTTAATTTAAAAATTAAAAGAAAAGGATAAAAAAATCATAAATAATTAAATAAATAAAAAATAATTCTTTTCCTTTTCTCGCTTTTGAAATGCCACGGCAGCCTTGGCAGGTGTGCATACACCGCAGCAAACAGGGAGCGTCTGCTGCAGCCCTCAGGTGTACGTACACCCCAGCGCAGCAGAAACCCCGAACTCTGCAGCACCGGAGGGGCCCCCAAAGGGGCCCAAAGGGGCCCCAGAGGGGCCCCCAAAGGGGCCCCAAAGGGGCCCCAAAGGGGCCCCCAGAGGGGGGCTCAGAACATTTCTTTTCGTTTCTTGCGGTGTACGTACACCCGAAAGCTGAAGCAGACATTCCACATTCGCTGCGGTGTACGTACAGCAGGGAAGCCTGCCGTGGGCATTTCTTGGAGGATTTCTTGAGCCCTTATTTCTGGAAGTTTCCATTTAGTTTTTTTCATTTACAAATCTTTTATTTATCAATTAATGAATTAAAAAATTGTTTAATTGTAATTCTCGAAAGATTTGATGCAGCTATTGAACTTAAAGAGCTTCCTAAGAAAGTCTTTTATATATATATATATATATTATTCAACTGTCCTATTGCAGGGCTTTTTGCAAAGATGCTCTTTTCTCTGAAGACAAAAACTTGACAGTTTTATTTATTTAATTTAACTTTATTATGCAGCAGATTTTATTTTATTTCCCGAAATGTTTTCAATATTCTGCTGCTTCTCAAATGAGACACATCTGTCTTCCTGCATTCGAGAGGTCTTTGCTGCGAAATGAGGCACAAAATAACGAACTTATCGAAACAAATTAAAATAAATTTAAAATTGAATTAAAGTTAATTCAAAATTAAACTAAAATGAATTTAAATTCAAATAAGAATGGACTTATCCGGACAAGTTTCCAATGTCTGGAGAGGCCTCAATATGGTGACCTTCGTCGGCCCTGCACCATTTTCGCCGCAACAAGTCCCAAAATGCGGAAATAAAGGCCCCAATGCATTTAAAACGCAAAAACAATTTAAATGAAGTTTTAAAATACGTTTTAAATGAAGACAAAAGGTCAAAATGAGCTGAAAACTGCTGCGACACCCGGCGCCGATGCAGGCCGAACAAGACACGGCGCTGGACTGGTGGACACTGGCGGCAAATCGCCTCGTGGAAAAGCGGGAAAAAATCCGTTTTGCTTCAAAATAAAAGATTAAAAAGAACAAAAATGAATAAAAAAGGTTTTAAAAACTCTATTTATCACTTTTAAAGCATTTAATCCGCGTTTTCAACGGAATGTTCCGCCCGTGTCTGGCCCGTGGCCCCCCTGGCTAGCAGGTGTACCGCGCCTCAGCAGACACCGCGCCGCGGCCTTCAGTCGCCGCAGT
This sequence comes from Eimeria tenella, assembly GCF_000499545.2. Classification (NCBI taxonomy): domain Eukaryota; phylum Apicomplexa; class Conoidasida; order Eucoccidiorida; family Eimeriidae; genus Eimeria; species Eimeria tenella. The sequence goes on from NW_013541537.1 coordinate 20,016, forward strand.
CCGTCATTCACTTTTATCTTTTTATTCAATTTTAATTTATAGTTTTGAAAACAACTCGATCTTTTATTTGAATTGTTTATTTGAATTGCTGAATTCGCTTTCGTCTTATCGGCATCGCTTCGCCAAGTTCAACTTGAATCGCCCGACAAGCCCGCGTCACTCGAAACCTGAACGGCGAAACTTCGCGGAATTCCGGAAATATTTGTTCAAAATAATATTTTAATTTTCAAATATTTGCATTTTGGGGACGCGTAAGACTCAGAAAGTTCCTTTTTGCTTCGGATCGCCTCTTGTTTCCCTGAACTTGAATATTCGGCAGTGACCGCTGCACTATTCAGCGGGGAAAAGTTCTTTTTTGGATTTAATTTGATCTCTTTTTGATTTTATTTTGTTGACTTTGAATTTATTTTATCTATTTAAGCTTTATTTCATCTTTTTTGTGCGTTTTCCGCGCAGATCTCGCTCCTTTTTGCAGATTCTCATTCAAAAGCTGAAAATGACGGTCTGCTGCTTGCAAGACGCAGCAGCAGCTGCAGCAAAGCCTTCCGTCGAAATCAAAGACAGCATCAGCTCCGCCGCCACGAGCGGCACTGTGACCGAAGAAACCAGCAGCAGCAGCACGAGTAAGCATTCATAAAACCAGCAGCAGCAGCAGCAGCAGCTTTCCGTTTGAATCCTCAGCAGCAGCAGCAGCAGCAGCAGCAGTGGACTGTTTGAATCGGCAGTTCAAGTTGAAGAAAGCTAGGCAAGTATCTTCTTCGGATTGTCTTTTGCTCTTTGGGAATCTTTTGAAATCTTTTAAATTCAACTTTTTGTTTTTTTCTTTTCAGACAATTCGGAGTTTTCTTTGCCAAAAACACAAAGTCCAAAAAAAGAAGAAAACAAATCTTATTCGACACTCTTTTCGGCGCTTTGTTTGGCAATTGAAGAAAGAATAAAAGAAGTCAAAAAAGAAAAGGAAGAGGCGCTTTCCAAGGAAAAGAAGCAGCAAGAGGAGGCAGCAGCAGCAGCAGCAACAGCAGCAACTGCAGCAGCTGCTGCAGCAAGAGCAACAGCTGCTGCAGACGCAGCAGCAAACAGGGAAAATAACCCGGAACTCTGGGCCCGAGTTGCTGAGGCTCTGCAGCAGCGAAGAAGCCTCAACAGAGACAGATGCAGTCTTCGACTAAGAGTAAGAAACAATTGCTGCTGCTGCTGCTGCTGCTGCTGCTGCTTAATTGGCTTCTGATACTGGTGCTGCTTTTGCTTCTCTTTTGCATTCTTTTGCGTTTTAGCCCTTCAGAAGTGTGCCCAAGCAAAAGCTGTTCGGCGTTGCTGCTGCAGCACAGGGTGCTGCAGCAGCTGCAGCACGCGGTGCTGCAGCAGCTGCAGCACGCGGTGCTGCAGCAGCAAAAGAGGCTGCTGCTGCTGAAGAACAAAAAAGACTCGAGAGACCAGCACGCACAAGAGAAGAAGCTCTCAGTTTAGAAATTCGATTAGGAGCAGTTAGGGAATATCTGCGGATAAAGAGGGAAGTGTTTGCTGCCAATCTTCGTTCTGCTGCAACAGCAGCAGCTGCAGCAGCAGCAGCTGCTGCTGCTCCTGCTGCAGAAGTTGCAGTGGTTCCCGCTGCAACAGTTGAGGCAGCAGAATTTGCAGCAATTCCCGTTGTTGCTGCTGCAGCACCCGCTGCAGAAGTTGCAGAAATTGCTGCAGCTCCCGCTGCAGCAGCAGCAGCAGCAGCAGCTCCTGCTGCTGCTGCCACCGCAGCACCCTACAAATCTGTGAACTACAGCAGACAAATCTACTATCCAATAGACCACGTGAGTTGCTGCTGCAAAATAAAAAGTGGATTTTTTAAAATTAATTTCTTTTCAATTTACTTTCTTTTTAACTAACTAAAACACTTATTTTGCTGCTGCAGGCCACTGGAAAGAAAATGGATTATCCTGTTTTCAAGAACATTTCCTGGAGAAGAAGTCAGGACGAGGCGCGGGGTGTACGTACACCTGAATTGTTTGCTTTCAGATCTTTTGTTTTTTATTAATTAGTCATTTTAATTATTTATTTCTAATGCAGATTTAGATAAAAAAATGTTTTTCCGCCAAAAATGGGTTGCGTCTGCTGCATGTGTTTGCACTGTCCTTGCTGCTGGTGCTGCTGCTGCTGCTGCTGCTGCTGCTGCAGCCGAAGCCCTACGGCTACCTGGGGAAGAAGACGGCGCCTCCTCCATTTGTTGCGCGTTTTGAATTAAATCCTGATGGGACTTATTGCCGGAAAGTAGATCCCTTGGTGCAGCAGCAGCTGAAGCAGCAGCTGCAGCAGCAGCAGCAGGTGCAGGTGCAGCAGCAGCTCAAGCAAAAGATGCAGCTGCAGCTGCAGGAACAGGCGCAGCAGCAACTGCAGCAACGGCTGCAGACGCAACAGGAGCTCCACCAACAGCTGCAGCAGCAACCGCTGCACGAACAGGTGCTGCTGCAGCAACAGCTGCAGCAACAGCTGCAGCAACAGCTGCAGCTACAACTGCAGCTACAACTGCAGCTTCAGCAACAGCTGCAACAGCAACGGCTTCAGGAGCAGTTGCAGCAACAGGAGCTTCAGGATCAGCAGCTGCAGCAGCATGAGCAGCAGCTGCAACAACAGCAGCTGCAGCAGCAAGAACAGCAGCTGCAGCAGCAAGAAGAGCAGCCGCAGCAACAGCAGCAGCTGCTGCAGCAGCTGCAGCAAGAGGGCTGCGACGTGTTTACTTCTGAAAGGGAGTTGCAAATTGCAGAACTAAGTTTGTTTCCAGCTCTTGAAGGTTGGAATAAAATCAAGGAAGAAATTCACTTTTCCGAATGTGAGTCCAAATATTTGATATTTGCATGCGAGTGCTGGGGTGTGTACGTACACCCCAGCACTCGCATGCAAAT
>NW_013541537.1:23006-27654 GCF_000499545.2 Eimeria tenella
CCCAGCACTCGCATGCAAATATCAAATATTCACATTTCCGGATTTAGAGCTTTTTTGTCATTTTTATTCCCACACTTGCTGTTTTATAAATTTATTCAAAGCAGCAGCAGCAGCAGCAGCAGCAAAAAAAGCATGCAATGAACTTCAAACTTTGTCTTTTTCTTTTTTGCAGATGGAGCAGATGTGCCTTTTGCGCCGCTGACTTCCGAGGAAGTTTTTAGGGCCCTCAAGTTGGTGGCTCGGAGGGGAAAAAATGTGAAGAGTGGAAGTTGAATTCAAGAAGTTGAATTCAAAAAAGTTGAATTTTTTTCTTTTTTCCTTCGTTTTTTCTTCTTTTTTCCTTTTAATTGTTCTTTCCCTTTTCCCTGCTGATGCAGGTTTTAAATTTTGCATTTGATCGCGTCAATTCCACTTTTGAATTTATTTTTTCCTTTCAATCGGTTTCGGCATTTGCTGCTTCTTTGAAGGGAAAGAAGGACCTTTTTGAGGTGTTTGCAGTGGCGTTTTGAATAAAAATGGAATTGCTTTCAATTTCATTCAATTCAAATCAAATTTATTCAAATGAAGAACTGCAACTTCCCTTTCTAATCTTTCTGCACGCGCCGTGCGAGCTGTCTGTACACCTCAGAAGCAGCACGGGCAGTCTGCGTCGCAGTCGCTTCGCACTTTTTCTGTTTCGCGTCAAAGCACAACAAAAACTTGAGTAGTTAAGAAGAAATGCAAACACTTTTTTATTTGATTTCTTTTCCAAAAGATCCAATCAGTTCGCCGCGCACGGAGGCTCGCGGTGTCTGTACACCCGAACGTCGAAGAAGAAACACCGCGACTCCGACTGCGCCGCGTCGCCCACAACTCCGACCAGCAAATCTGCTGCAGTGAAGAGCCTGAAGGAAATAAATAAAATAAATAAATTAAATAAATAAAAAGGAATTAAGGAAAAAGAATTGAAAAAGAATCAACTGCAGGTTCAAAACCGGAAGTGCAGACTCCAAGACTGCGTTGAGAGCGGACGAAACTGAATTTTTTCCCCCCCCGTTTCAATTACTCTAGTTCTTTATTTAACTCTTTCTCCTTTATTCAATTAAATTCTTCATTTTATTCCTTTTATTTAATTGATTTGGATCTTTTATTTCTTTACTTTTCCTTGTGAGTCACGAAAATGGTCTGCATTTTGCTGCTCCCCGAAATCTCTCTTATCAAATCCGCCAAACGGCCCAAACGCGTTTTGTCCAAATGCGCGTCGATTTCGTCCAGAAGAAGAAAAGGAACTTTCTGAAAAATAAACAAGTTAATTTAATTTAATTGATTTAATTGGATTTAATTCAATTAGACTTCCAATTTAATTAATTTAGTTCTATTAAATGCTTCATTTGGTTGAATTTATTCAATTTGGCTCTCAAGAAGGGCTTTAAAGCAACTTCTTTTTCGAAATTTTGCAAAAGGCATCTTTGCATGCATGCAAGTGCATGCATCTCCTTTTGCAGATTTCTTAAAAGTGTATTTTCAATAATACACAAATAAATATATATTATATAAACTTGTACATATAATATATATATATGATATATATTATATATATATAATATTATTCTATTGCATTTTAATACATTGAAATATATGTATATGTACATATATACATATATTTATATATGTATATATATGATATATAATAAATTCAAAGATTAGACAAAACAATACGCTTCATACATTCACTATTTATATACACAAGTCACACAACCCCAAACCCTAAACCCTAAACCCTAAACCCTAAACCCTCGGTGGTTTACGGGGTTGTAGGAAGAAAGGGCGAGGGCGAGGGAAAGTGCTGCCACGTGCTGCTCTCCTCCACTTAGCTGCGCAAACTGCATAAAGCGTTTTGTGGGAAACTTGCAAACTAGAGAAACCCCGCTGCACGCACAAACCCTAAACCCTAAACCCTAAACCCTAAACCCTGCACCACGCCCAAACGCGCGCAAACAGCCCCCGCGGCGCACTCGCCTTCACCGGAACCCTCACCCTAAACCCTAAAGCTAAACCCTAAACCCTAAACCCTAAACCCTAAACCCTAAACCCTAAACCCTTTTTACCAGTTGAAGGGCTCTTCGTCCCTGGCTAAAGCTGTGGAGCTCTCCAAGTCCAAAAAGGCTTGCGCCCCCCCAGTGTCCAGCAGCTCCAGCTGCTGCTGCTGCTGCTGCTGCTGCTGCTGCTGCTGCCAGTGCTCGCTTGCTTGGTCCTCCAGCATCATTAAGTCCTGCTGTTGCTGCTGCTGCTGCTGGTCCTGCTGCTGCTGCTGCTGCTGCTGCTGCTGCTGCTGCTGCTGCTGCTGCATGGGGCCCTTTCCTGACAAATGAGCGAAGATGAGATTTAATACTTTTTGGCAATGGAGGAAGCAGCTCATAAAAGCTTCTTTGCGGCGCATGCGCAAGTCTTTGAGGTTTTGCTCTGCTGCTGCTGCTGCCTGCCGCTGCTGCTGCTGCACTTCCTCCTGCTGCTGCACCTGCTGCTCCACCTCCCGGAGCTTCTGCGAAACCTTGAAGTTCGGGTTCAGCTGCTGCAGCTGCTGCTGCAGCTGCTGCTGCTGCTCTCGCAAACTCTGCTGCTCCCCCTTCAGCCGCCCAGGGTCCCCCTTGTGCCTCTCAACCAGCTGCATGCAAAAAAGCCCCAAAAGTGCATGCCCACTAAGCAGCAGCAGCAGCAGCAGCAACAGCAGCAGCAGCAGCAGCAGCAGGAACCAGTAGCAGCAGCAGCAGGCACTGTACCCTTTGCCTTTCCGGAGAAATAGCATTCCAGTCAAACGAGAAGGAACGCAACGCCTCGTACTGCTCTTGCTGCTGCTGCTGCTGCTGTTGCTGCTGCTGCTGCTGTTGCCGGTCCACATTCGTGATGAATTGCTGCACCTCCTTCCAAGTCCCGCGCTGGCGCATGCAAGCAGCAGAAAAACGAAAGAAAACCTTAACTGAAAGCGGCGAATTCATATGTCCCGCAGCAGCAGCAGCAGCAGCAGCAGCAGCGGCTGTTGCAGCAGCAGTTGCAGCAGCAGCAGCAGTAATAGCAGCAGATGTTGCAGAAGCAGCTGCAGCAGCAGCTGCAGCAACAGCAGCAGGTTCAGCAGCAGCCGCTGCAGCAGAATTACCTGCAGTGGGAGCTCGAGGCCGAGAGCGTCTGCCTGCCGCAGCAAATGCACAGCCTGGGAGTACTGCTGCTGCTGCTGCTGCTGCGCTGCAGCAGCAGCTGCTGCTGCTTCGGTCTTTTCCCGCAGCAGCCGGTCAGACTGCTGCCGCAGCTCTTGCAGCTCCTTCTCCACTTCCTGCAGCAGGTGCTGCTGCTGCTGCTGCTGCTGCAGCCGCTCCTCCTGCTGCTGCTCGGCCTCAGCTAGCTGCCGCTCATAGTCAGCTAGCTGCTGCGTGAGGAAGTCTGTCTGCTGGTGCTGCTGCTGCTGCTGCGCTGCTCTTGCTGCTGCTGCTGCTTCTACTGCGGCCTCCAGGCGGCTGCGGCAGTCCTTGAGTTCTGCTTCTAGCCGCAGCTGCTGCAGATTCAGCTTTGCTGCTGCTGTCCGCTGCTGCTGCTGCTGCTGCTGGTGCAGCAGCAGCTGCCGCAGCTCCCCCTGTGGCAGCTTCAGCTCCATCGCAAAGTCCCCCATAGCTGCTGCCTGGGAGTCAGCAGAAGCCTCTTGCAGCTGCAGCAGCAGCAGCAGAAGCAGCAGCAGCAGCAGCAGCAATAAGAAGAAAGCCAAATTAGCTTCTGCCAGAAGCTTCAAAGCCAGGCCTGGCATTTGTGGGGGCATAAACAGCTCCCTGGGATCGTCTGGGATCGTGTTGGGATCGTGTGGGGGTATTGTGGGATCGTGTGGGGTCTTGTGGGATCGTGTGGGATCGTGTGGGATCGTGTGGGGGTTCTGACCTGCTCCACTTCTTTGGAAAGTGCTGCTGCTTCCTGCTTCTGGGCGTCCCAGCGCTCCTTGAGCTGCGCGTGCTGCTGCAGCAGCTGCTGCAGCTGCTGCTGCTGCTGCTCCTGCTGCTGCTCCCACGCCTTCTGCTTCGTTTGCTGCTGCAGCGCCAGCCGGTGCAGCCGGTCCAGCTGCTGCTGCCGCTGCTGCACTATTTCTGTCCCTCCGGCCTGTTCAAATAGGAAGCTGCATATGCGCTGATTTAGGGTTTAGGGTTTAGGGTTTGCCAGGGCCAAAAGGGTTTAGGGGTCGGGGTGTAGCGAGGCTACGCAGGCTTACGCTTTAAGGTCTAGCGGGGCCCTGAGGGTTTAGGGTTTAACAAATTGCGAGGGTTTAGGGTTTAGCGGGTCTTGAGGGTTTAGGGTTTCGGATTAGGCGGGGCCGTGAGTGTCGAGGGTTTAGGGTGTAGCTTTGAGGGTTTAGGGTTTGCTTTTCCCCTAGGTGTTTTAGGAGGTTTTGGATGCGCAGAGATGGGTTACTTAGGGCCTGAAATAGGGTTTAGGGTTTGCGAATTAGGGTTTAGAGTTTAGGGTTTGAGTACTAGGGTTTAGGGTTTAGGGTTTACTTCGAGTGCGTCAATGTTGTAGAGTTCCTTGGCGACTTCTTCAGCTCTTTTGAGGAGTTCGCTGTGCTGCAGCGCGTGCATGCGTCCCGCTGCTGCTGCTGCTGCTGCTGCTGAAGCAGCAGCAGCAGCAGCAGCAG
>NW_013541538.1:0-2036 GCF_000499545.2 Eimeria tenella
ATTCAATTAATTTAATTTAATTTAATTTAATTTACATTAAATTAAATTAATTAAATTAAATTAAATTAAATTAAATTAAATTAATTATTTTTTGTTTACCTGTGTGGTGTCCCCCGCAGGAGATAGAAGTGACAGAAAGTCCTTCTAGGGCCTCCACCTTCTCTGGCTGCAAACCACAAATTAGGGTTTAGGGTTTAGGGTTCAGAGTTTAGGAAGGCAAAAGAGACAGAAATGGAGAAAGAAAAGTAAATTCAAAAGAAACAAAAAAGAGTCAAAAGGAAATGAAATAAAAAGCGATGAGGAGACAAATGAAAACACAAAAGGAGACAAAAAAGAAAGAGATATGAAATGAAGAAAAGGAAAAAAAATAAAAAGCAAAATAAATGAATGAAATAAAAACATAGAATAATATAAAAAGAAGCAAAGGGGCATTAAAATAAAATAAAATAAAGCAAATTAAACTAAATTAAAAATCAAAATAACTAAAATAATTAAAATAAACTAAACAATAAAACAAGACAAATAAAAAGAAATAACAAAATAAATTAAAAATAAATAAAATAGATAAAATAAATTAAAAAGAGACAAAAGGAGACAGTTGCATTTTGACCTTATATCTGTCCTTTTCGTCTCCCAGGCCTAAAAGACAAAAGCAACAAAAGAAAATAAATAGATAAATAAATAAATAAATCAATTAATTAATTAAAGACAAATGGATTTATTAATTAATTAAAAATAAATGAATAAATAAATTAATTAATTAGAACTAAATAAATAAATAAATTAATTAATTAATCAAATGAGAATAAATGTTGTTGGAGACGGCCGACAAATGCACTTTTATTTCTCCGAATTACACCCGATGGAAAATTCAGTTTGTCCATTTAATTAATTTACTTTATTCAAAATTTTCAGATTTAAGAATTAGAAGCAGCAGCAGCAGCACTAGCAGCAGCAGCAGCAGCAGCACTAGCAGCAGCAGCAGCAGAGGTAGAAGCAGCAGCAGGTGATTCATTTCCATTTAAAAGCACCCCTGGCAACTGCATCTGAGCCCCAGCACCCCGCAGCAAAGATTTAGGGTTTAGGGTTTAGGGTTTAGGGTTTAGGGTTTGCGCACCGAGTCTGCCGGAGAGTCCGAGGCCGCAGGTGTACATACACCTCGCGCCCCCGCGCCCCACAGCCACAAAGGCTGTATGGAAGGCCCCACAAGAGACAGCAACAACTGTCTCCTTTGCAAGGGCCTTGACTTGCTGCGGAACGGAGACACTAACTCCTTCTGCTGCTGCTGCTGCTGCTGCAGCAGGCGCAGCAGCAGCAGAAGCAGCAGCAGCAGCCGCGGGGGCGGCCACGCCAGCGGCCGCGGCAGCAGCAGGGCCCCCAGGGGCCCCCAGGGTACTGATTTGGGGCGGAGTTTGGAAAATGGATTTGCTGGAATTGTTGAAATTGATTTAATCCCAAACAGCCATGAGTGTTGCAGCCCCAAGTATAGACGCAGCCATCGTGGGTAATGCATGCGCTGTGCTGGGCCCCACAGGAAACCTGGAGGTAAAAGAAGAAAAGAAGTTAATTAAATGGAATTATTGGATTTAATTTGAAGGGGCTGGCGCACTGCAAATGGAGTTAAAAATGGGTGAAAAAATACGCGGGAATTCACAAGAAATTTGAGCAAAAATTCTCAAAAACTCAGAGATTTAGGGTTTAGGGTTTAGGGTTTAGGGTTTAGGGTTTACGGCCACCACGGGCTTCCCCTGGGGCCCCTTCAGCACGCGGGGCCTTTGCAAATAAGTGTCTCCTTCAAACCCTAATTGTCTCCTTTTGTTGCAGCCCCATCCGAAGATGTCTCCGTTTTTGGAGACGCACAAAAAGTGCTGCTGCCCCGCAGCAGCAGCAGCAACTCCTGCTGCTGCGAGGCCCTCCACGGGCTGCAGCTGCAGCAGGGGCCCGCCCGCTGCAGCAGCAGCAGCAGCAGCAGCAGCAGCTGCTGCGCTCAGGGGGGCCCCCACCGGGGGGCCCCCGGGGGGCCCCCCGGGGGCCCC
>NW_013541538.1:2136-11173 GCF_000499545.2 Eimeria tenella
CCCCGGGGGCCCCCCCGGGGGCCCCCCGCGGGGGCCCCCCTGACCAGCTGCTGCTCTCGGGGTCCTTGAGGAGACACAAAAGAAGCAGCAAATTGTTTTGTTTCAAAACAAATAAAGTTAATTTTATTAATTTTAATTAATTTAAATTCGTTTTAATTCATCTTAATTCATTTTAATTAATTAAAAAGGTTTTCGGATTTTAAAAGGAGATTAAAGAAAGTGTGAGGACGCACTGGGGGGCCCCATATTACGACGCCAGACTTTGTTGCGGACTGGCCCATTGGCTTGTGCTGCTGCTGCTGCTGCTGCTGCTGCTGCTGCTGCTGCTGCTGCTGCTGCTGCTGCTGCTGCTGCTGCTGCTGCTGTTTGTAGTTTGCCGCCGCTGCGGCTGCTGCGGTCCGTTTGTAGGCTTCGCTGCTGCTGCTGGTGCTGCTGTTGGTGCTGCTGTTGGTGCTGCTGTTGCTGCTGCTGCTGCTCGGGCTTTTGCTGCTGCTGCTGCTAGGGGCCACTTGGGGGCAGCAGCAGCTGCAGAAGCAATACTTTTGTTTGAAGAATTAATTAATGAAGACAAAAATAACAGTCTGAAGAGTCTTAACTAATTATGGCCGGGGCTGCTGCTGAAGCCAAATGCCTCGTTTTGTGGCTGCTGCTGCTGCTGCTGCTGCTGCTGCTGCTGCTCTCCGCTCTTTGGCTGTTGGGGGAGTAAAGAGGCAGTTAGTGAATTAAATGTCAATTATTTATATTTATTAATTTATTTATTTATTATTATTTTTTATTTATTTATTTGTTTTTTTATTTGGGCTTCTGGGGATGCGGGAAAGACAGAGGCGGCGGCGAATGCTGTGAGCGCCCGTCGGCAGCGGCGGGCAGCAGCAGAAAGAGGAGAAAAGGGTTTATTTTATTTCTTTTTCTGTAAAATAAAGAAAGTAAATAATCAATTGAATAAATTAAATTAATAATTAAAGAAATTAAGCCATTTATTGGCCCGAGAGCTGCGAAAACGCCGCCGCCGGCCCAGCAGGAAGCAACCAGCAGCTCCAATGGTCCTTTTCGGATTCTTTGAATTTCTTTTTTGAAGTACTTCTTCTGAATTTAATTAAATAAATATATTTAAAGATCATTATGCTTCTTTTTATGAGAAGAAAAAGGTATTAATTAGCTCAGCGGAGCTCCCACAGCAAAAGCGAAAATGAATTTGCAAGAAGTGCAGAGATAAGTTCCCAGGTGTCTGTACACCTCAGGCTGCACGTACACCTCAGATTTGCAAATTTGCGCAAATTGCCTCAAAATTCGTCGCTTTTAATCCTTTTTCGCGAATTTAAATCCTTTTTCGAGAATTTAAATGAAAATAATTCCAAATATCTCCTTATTTGGACCCCGGGCTTCTCAAAAAGCTCTAAATTTCGAATAAAACTTCTCAGAAGTATTTTTAGGGGTTTCGTTTCACCGCAGGTGGACATACACCTCACGGCGAGGCGTTTCGAGCAACTTTGCGCGGAGAAATCATCATTAAATGAATTAAAGTGCATTTTAGGTTTATTTTAAACATTTTGAATCATTTTTCTAATCTCTTATCTTTGTTTTGAATATTTTCTCGGATATTTGGAATTATAGACTTGTGCGTGATTTTGCTTCTGAGGAAAGACAAAAAGAAAGGAAAAAAAGATTTTTTAAATATCCTAAATAAATTGAAAAGGCGAATTAAACCAAATTGAGTTGAAACTGATTTTGCAAATTGCGGTTAATTATTTCCTTTTGAATTAATTCAAGTTTTCTTGAAAAGCGACGAAATAACGAAAGTTGAATTAAAAATAAAAGTCTGAAAACAAATCCAAAAAATACTTTCCACCTTCTAAAGTCCCAAGTGTCTCTTTTGTCTCCTCAGCAGCAGCAAAAAGGGGACAGACACCTGAGAGCTCTTTTCGCAGTTGCATGCAGACAAATTAATTCATTTAAATGAATTTAAAAGTATTTAAATGCATTTAAATGCATTCAAATGCATTTAAATGAATTTAATTGCTTTTAAATGAATTTAAAAGCACTTGAATTCACTCAAATGCATTCAAATGCATTTAAATGAATTCAAATTCCTCTAAAAGCATTTAAATGCATTTAAATGCATATACATGCATATAACTGCAAACAAATGAATTTAAATGCATTTAAATCCATTTAGAAGCATTCAAAAGCATTCAAGTGAATTTAAATACATTTCCACTCATTTAAATGAATTTAAATGTATTTAAATTGATTTAAATGAATTTAAATGCATTTGCATCCATATAAATGCAGTTAAAAGCATTTAAATGCATTTAAATGCATTTAAATTCTTTCAAATGAATTTAAATTCACTTAAATGCAAATTAGCTTCCTTGTTTCCCAAATAACTATTTTCACGTTTTTATTTCAAAAATAGAAACGCGGCCATTTGCAAAAAGATTTTTTTTAATAACTTTTGCAGAAATGGACTTTTCACATCTTTACAAGTCTTAGGGCAAATTGAATACTTTATTTCATTTAGAATTCCAAATTTTAATTTAAATGAAAAGTCTATTTCCAAAGAAATCCACTTCGCATCTTTTCGAGTGCACTGTACGTACACCCCAAAAAACGCCGCCACTCTGCGGTGTCACGACACCTCGCTTCTTTGCATGCAATTTTTGCAATTTGTTTTTTTAATTTTATTTCGCAAATTTAAATCCAAAAGAAGTCCTTTAGCCTTTATTTGTACTTTTATTAATCCCATGTAATGTGCTTTTGCCAAGGGACCCCAAAATGCACACCTCATGCATGCATGCAAAAGTAGGGGTGCATGCGTGCATGCATGCGTGCATGCATGCATGCGGAATTAGGATTTAATTTTTGCGCATTTGCAAAGAAGTAGAAACAAAAGTGCGTGAGATTTGGAGCATGAGTGGGAGAATCTGCAAAAGTGTTTTGGAAATGGGAATGTTTAAATGATTTAAAACATTTAAAACATCTCGAACATCTATGCATTTAAAACATTTAAAACATTTTAAGTATTTCAAACATCTAAAGTATTTCAAACATTTAAAACATTTAAAATATTTAAAAAGAATTTAAAATGCAAAAAGACTTTTCGTGCCTGCTGTCTCCTTCAAAGGAAACGCTGTCTGTACACCAGGCACACAAATGCATGCATTTCCCTCCGTTAGCTCCCCGTCAAATCTATTTATCATTTATTATTCATTTAACTATTTATTAATTTATTTTTATTTATTTTATTATTTATTTATTTTTATTTTTAAAACAATTCGAATTTATTTCTTTTGAAAAAAACGAACCAACGACGCGTTGCGGCGTACATACACTCCATTTGTTTTGTTTGTTTTTGTCGTTCTTCAAAAAACCAAATAATCCATTTTAAAGAACGAACTAAATAATTAATTTAACAAAGTAATATCATTAATTAGTTCATTAATTTATTCTTTTTGTTTTTAATTTATTTCATCAATTTTGAAATCTCCGAAACCCAGGGCCCTTCATCTTGACGCTCCAGCGGCGAAGGCTGCAGCAAATAAATAAAAAGTAAAACAAATTAAAACAAATTAAATAAATCAAATAAATGAAAACAAACAAATTAAATAAATAAACAAATAGTAAAACAAAAAAGATATTTTAATGAGTTAACAAATAATAAATAATCAATTCAAACTACTTCAAACAGTTAATAGGCTCTCATTTTGCTCAGAAGCCAAACTTCCGCTCCACTTGCTAGGGTTTAGGGTTTAGGGTTTGGGGTTTAGGGTTTGGGAGAGCGAAGCAGTAGAAAATCAGGGGGCTGATTGCACAAGAGCTCATTAAGAAATGGAAAAAGAAATAATTAAAAGACAAAAAATTGAAAAAAGAAAAAGAAATAATCAAAACAAAAAAAAGAAGGGAAAAAATAGGGGGCAAAAAATGAAAAGAAAAGAGAAAAAAGAAAGCAGCAAGAATTCAGGTGTACATACACCCGAAACTCACCGCTGAATTTCAGCACCACACGAGACCTCGCAAGTCCTTTATCTCCCAACGCAAAAGCCTTCACATTTGTGTATTTTCCTGAATTAGAAAGACAAATAATCCATCTTTTTATTCAATTTGCAAATTACCAGCAGCAGCAGCAGCAGCAGCAGCAGCAGCAAGGGCGGTCGCAGCAGCAGCGCCAGACGCAGCAGCAAGAGCGATCGCAGCAGCAGCAGCAGCAGCGGGACCCACAGCCACAGCACCAGCAACAACAAGAGTCCCACAGGAGCAGCAGCAGCAGCAGCAGCAGGGGTTTGAGGTGTCTGTACAGCTGACCCTCTCCTTCTTCGGAATCTGTTTTTATTTTCTTTTTTGCTTTTTTAATTTCTTTTTCCAAAAATACAATTATGTCTTGTAGAAATGCTCTTGTGGGAAAGTCTATTCCAACACTCTGAAAATAAATAAATAAAAAGAAATAAAACAAGTTATTTTATTTCTGCTTTTTAATTTCGTTTTGCCTTTTTGTTTGTCCATTTATTTCCAACTTTCGTTTAATTCTTCTTCATTCATTTTCAATTTTTATTTTTTATCCTTTCGCCTTTTCTTAGTTTGCCAGTTGACCTCAATTTGATTTTTTAATTATTATAATTCTTTTTTGTCTCTATTAATGAATAGATTAAGCACTTAATTAATTAATTTATTTATTGTTTCTATTAATTTATTTATTTATTAATTTATTCACTGATTTATTTATTCATTTATTTATTTATTACGATTGCTATACATGTTCATTTATTTGTTTTTATTATTTTATTATTTTCCATTTACTATTTTTCTAAATTCTGCATTTCTTACTTATTCATTTTTTCATCTTTTTCTTTCCTTCTGTCTCTTTTAACTAATTAATTAATTAATTAATTAATTAATTAATTAATTAATCAATTTATTTATTTATTTTTTTCCTTACTAATTAATTAATTAATTTATTTATTTATTATTTATTTATTTATTTATTTATTTTATTATATTTACAGTTGCGGTAATCTCGACGACAAAAATTCCGTCGTTGGTCGTCAGCTCCAGTTGGTCTGCAAAATAAATTTAAACAAAAAATTAAATAAAATTAAATTAAATCAATTAAATTAATTTAAATTAATTAAATTAAATTATATTAAACTAAATTAATTCAATTAGATTAATTTAAATTAGTTAAATTAAATCGAATTAAATTAAACTAAATTAAATTAATAAAATGCAATTAAATTCCATTAATTAAATTAAATTAATTGACTTTCATTAAAAATAATTAAATTAAATTAAATTGCGTTAAATGATATATAACTTAATTTAATAAATAAAGACGTAAATAAAATAAATAAAAGGATAAATAAATAAATAAATAATTGATAAATTGCACAGTTATAAGTTAAAAAATGAATTGATTAAAAGTATACACAGATATGTAAATAAATGCAAACAAACAATAATAAAAAATAAATGAAAATATAATAAATAAAAATCGAATTAATGAATTTAAAAAGGAAATTAAAAATAATAAATAAGTAAATAGCAAACTAATTGGAAATCAAAAAGAGATAAATAAAGTAAACTAAAAACGAAAACAAATATAATTAATTAATCATTTAAAAGCTGAAAACTAAACAATTAACGAATAAATGTAAAAATAAGAAGAAAAATAACACAAAATTAAAAATAATCAATAATAAATACCAAGTAAAATAAACAAAAATAAAAATAAAAATAAAAATAAATTCGACAAACCTGAGTCGGGGCCGAACATATTTGTTATTGAAAGTATACACGCGTTCAAAAACGCCTTCTCCTGCATGCAAACCCTAAACCCTAAACCCTAAACCCTAGACCCTAAACCCTAAACCCTGAACCCTAAGCCTTAAATCTGAGGCACAGTACAATTAGCAGCAGCAGCAGCAGCAGCAAAATAAGCAGCAACAGCAAGATGAGCAGCAGCAGCAAAATGAGCAGCAGCAGCAGCAGCAGCAGCAAAATGGGCTGACGCTTTCTTCTTCAACTTCTGGAAAGAAGTCTGGCCCGTTTTCTTTTTTGGAAAGAAAAGAAAAAAATCCTTTCTGCAGGAAAAAGAGATTTTGAATTTTTAATTAAAAGAAATAAATAATTTAATTAAACAGATTATTATTCAACTAATTTAATTCATTTAATTTAATCAATTTATCTTAATTTATTTATTTTAATTAATTTAATTTAATTAATTTATTTTAATTAATTTAATTAAATTTATTAATTTAATTAAATTAAATTAATTAATTTAATTCAATTTATTTATTTTAATTTATTTTAATTAATTTAATTTAATTTATTTATTTTAATTAATTTAATTTAATTAATTTAATTTAAGTTAATTTAATTTCATTATTGAAATTAATTAAATCAATTAAATTAATTTAATTAGTTAAATTAATTACCTTTTTTCGTGTGGGAATTCCCTTCAAGCCCCGAAGTTGCCATTCTGCTTTTGCCATTTGCAAAATGGCAAAAAGAAGAAAACACAAAAAAAGCCAAAAGAGGCGTTTGCTGCCTTTCAGCTGCATTTTCCCGCTGCTGCTGCTGCTGCTGCTGTTGTTGCTGCTGCTGCTGCTGCTGCTGCTGGGGTTTGTGGTATGTTTCTGTGCGATCTAGACAAATTCAAATTGCGAAATGAAATTAAAATCAAAAAAAGAAATTAAAACAAAACAGAAATCAAGTTCCCTAAAGATCCAAATGACCTGCAGACACTGCTGCACAGCAGCAGCAGCAGCAGCAGCAGCAGCAGCAGCTGCAGCAGCAGCAGCAGCAGCAGCAGCAGTCTGGGGCCCAAATGGCCCAAATAAACAGCAGATTAAACTGAAGTGAAATTCAAAGACAAGCTGGGTCTAGGATATGCGCATTTGCAATTGTGGGAGCAGCAGGAGGCCTCAAAGAGGTCAAAGTTGGGAAAAAAGGAGCAAAAAGAAGAAAAATAAATCAAATTATTAAAAGAAATTCAAATTAATTTCTTTTTAATTCTTTTAAAACTGAAAAAAACGCAAAAAACAAAGAAATGTGCAGGCGATTCCCCTGGCCTTGGGGCCCCCGGGGCCCCGAGCAGACCCGGAAATCCGCGACAAATTCTTTGTTTTTTTTGCTTCTTTTTCGAATTTAACTTTTTATTTGTAAAGTATCTCATAAATTAAATCTAAAATTCATTATTTGAAGTGCATTTCGCGTGCTTTTCGGGTTTTCCGGGACGCGGCGCAGAGCGCTGGGAATCTGGGGTGTACATACACCCCGGGAACGTCGCTTGGAGTGGTCTTTGAAATTTCGAACAAGTTCGCCATTTTTGAGTCGTTTTAATTCCTTTTAATCTTTTTTCTTTTTATTTATCATTTCTTCTGATGTTTCTGGGTTTTGGGGTGTACAAACGCCGCAAATGCACCAAGTCTTCCTTGTTCTTTTCGGGAAATTCAAAAAGTCAAAACTCGCGGGTTTACGCAACTACACATTTACCATTTTAAGACAAAAAATCGTTTTGTTACTTTTGTTTTTCTTTTTTAATAGTACGGTGTTCAGTTTTACTTTCAATGAAGTATAATAAACAAAAAAGGAAAAAAAACGGAATAAAGCCAAACCCCAAACCCTAAACCCTAAACCCTCGAGTTGGAAAGCTTCACATCTTTTTTCTGCTGTCTCTGCATACACCTGAATGGCCCTCAGCTGAGGTGTACGTACACCCGGGCTTGTCTTCATTTTTTACTTCTTGAAAATAAATTAAATCCAAATTTATTTCATTTGAGAAATACCTTCCTGAACACAACCCTAAACCCTATCCCAGGGCCTCCACACACTCGCCAAACCCTAACCCCTAAATCCTAAACCCTAAACCCTAAACCCTAGCCGTTGATTGCCCTGGGGCCCCTAGGGGCCCCTTGGGGGCCCCAGAAAGCCCCTGGCTTCAGGGTAATTGACTGGAAATGTTTATTTTTGGAAAGTTCATTCTAATTAAATTAAATTAAATTAAATTAAAATGGACTTCTTTGAAGCCCCATTTAGGGGGGAGGGGAAATTCTAAAGAAAAAATTTATTTTTTGTAAAATAAATTTTAATAAATCCTTTTGCTGCTTGGTGAGCCCGCTAGGGACTTGTGGGTTGGAGGCAGCAGCAGCAGCAGCAACTGCAGCAGCAGCAGCAATACTAGCAGCAACAGCAGCAATAACTGGAGCAGCAACAGGGGCAGTAGCAGCAAAACAGGCGGCAATAATACACAGACAGCAACAGCGAGAGCAACAGCAGCAGCAGCAGCAGCAGCAGTAGCAGCACGGGAGAGGTGGCAGCAACACACCAGCAGCAGCAGCAACAACAGCAGCAGCAGCAACAACAGCAGCAGTAGCAGCAGCAGCAGCAGCAGCAGCAGCAGCAACACAAGCAGCAACAGCAAGCGCGCTTGGTTTTCTTTCCCTCCACTCGGAAAAGCAAAAAAGTTAATTTGATTGCGTTTAATTCCTTTAATTCTATTAATTCTTTTAAATCCTTTAATTCTTTAAACCTTTTAAATATTTTGATTTTTTAAATTCAAATTAATTTGCTTTCCGGCAGCTCCCGCGAAAACCCGTTCGGTGTACGTACACCGGAGCTCCTGCTGCTGCTGCTGCTGCTGCTGCTGCTGCTGCTGCTGTTGCTGCTGCTGCCAGTGGGGAAAAGAGAAAAGAAGAATAAATAAATTAATAAATAATTAAAAATATAAATTAAATAATTAAAAATTAAATAAATAATGGAAACGGCAAAAAATAAACAAAAAGGGCGCGAAATGAGGCATTTGCTGCTTCTGAGTTCGCTGCTGCTGCTGTGTCCCAGGGAACGCACAGCAGCAGCAGCAGCGTTTCGCCGCAGCAGCAAAAAGTTTGAATTAATTATTTAAAATCAAAAAGAGTTAATTTAAACTTTTAATTATTTTCGCTTTTGCTGCTCTTGGCGAAGAGAAGGCAACAAAAGCAGCGGAGCGAGCCCCTGCCCGCTGCTGCCTCCCGCCGCCGCTGCTGCTGCTGCTGCTGCTGCTGCT